>NW_023494386.1:0-44849 GCF_011100635.1 Trichosurus vulpecula
TGAAAAAATGGAAGACAATGTGAAATATCTCATTGGAAAAACCACTGACCTGGAAAATAGATCCAGGAGAGATAATTAAGAATTATTGGACTACCTGAAAGCCATGATCAAGAAAAGAGCCTAGATACCATCTTTCAAGAAATTATCAAGGAGAAATGCCCTGATATTCTAGAGCCACAGGGCAAAATAGAAATTGAAAGAATCTGTCTATCGCCTCCTCAAATAGATCCCCAAAAGACATCTCCTAGGAATATTGTCGCCAAATTCCAGAGCTGCCATATCAAGGAGAAAATACTGCAAGCAGCCAGAAAGAAACAATTTGAGTATTGTGGAAACATAATCAGAATACCGAAGATCTGGCAGCTTCTACATTAAGAGATTGAAGGGCTTGGAATACGATATTCCGGAGGTCAATGGAGCTAGGATTAAAACCAAGAATCACCTAACCAGCAAAACTGAGTATCATGCTCCAAGGCAAAATATGGATTTTTAATAAAATAGAGGACTTTTAGGCTTTCTCAGTGAAAAGACCAGAACTGAATAGAAAATTTGACTTTCAAACACAAGAATCAAGAGAAGCATGAAAAGGTAATCAAGAAAAAGAACAAGAAAAAAGAAATGTCAAGGGACTTACTAAAGTTGAACTGTTTTGTTTACATTCCTACATGGAAAGATAACATGTATGATTCATGAGACCTCAGTATTAGGGTAACTGAAGGGAATATGCATATATGTATATATGTTTACGTATATATATATAAGTGAATATGTATGTATATATCTATGTATATATATGTGTGTGTATATATATATATATATATATATATATATATATATATATAGAGAGAGAGAGAGAGGACACAGGGTAAGTTGTAGATGAAGGGAAGATATCTAAAAGAAATAAAATCAATTAAGGGATGAGAGAGGAACATATTAAGAGAGGGAGATAGGGAGAGATAGAATGGGATGGATTATCTCGCATAAAGGTGGCAAGAGGAAGCAGTTCTGTGGGAGGCGGGGAGAGGCAGGTTTAGGGGGGAATGAGTGAATGTTGCTCTCATCAGATTTGGCCTGAGGAGGGAATACCATACATACACAATTGGGTATCTTACCCCACAGGAGAGAAGAGGGAAGAAGATAAAAAGTGGGGGGGGATGATGGAGGGGAGGGCAGATGGGCGTGGAGGTAATCAAAAACAAACACTTTCAAAAGGGCACAGGGTCAAGGGAGAAAACTCAATAAAGGGGGAGGGGTCGTGAAGGAGCAAAATATAGTTAGTCTTTCACAACATGAGTATTGTGGAAGGGTTATACATAATGATACACATGTGGCCTATGTTGAATTGCTTGACTCCTTGGGGAGGGTGGGTGGGAAGGGAGGAGTGGGGAGAATTTGGAACTCAAAGTTTTTAAAAACAGATGTTCAAAAACAAAAAAAAAAAAGGTTTTTTGCATGCAACTAGAAAATAAGATACACAGGCAATGGGGAGTAGAAATTATCTTGTCCTACAAGAAGGGAAGGGGAAAGGGGATGGGAGGGGAGTGGGGTGACAGAAGGGAGGGCTGACTGGGGAACAGGGCAACCAGAATATACGCCATCTTGGAGTGGGGGGGAGGGTAAAAATGGGGAGAAAATTTGTAATTCAAACTCTTGTGAAAACCAATGCTGAAAACTAAATATGTTAAATAAATAAATTAAATTAGAAAAAAGAAACCATGATTGTCATTCCTACATTTTGGGATTCACTAGATGCCTAGCAAGTTGGTTTTCATCATCTGGTCTTCCTTTTTTTGTATGGCTTTGGTTTTTAATTGTCCTTCTTGTAAGCAGTAGCTTATTTTATTGGATTGTTTCATCCATTCATATTCAAAGGTATGAATTAGATTTATATTTTCTTCTATTTTTCTGTAGTATTTTTTTGTAGCTATGATTTTTTCCTCTTATTTTGTAAACAGAGTACTAGGTTCCTTCAGTCACTTCAGCTTACTTGTTAAACTCATCCTTTTCCCAATGATTCTCCTCTCCCTCACCTCCAGTTTCCCCTCCTGCTGGTTACCCTTCTACTTTGTGATTTTCTTTATTAGTTCTTCTTTCTTTCCCGCTTCTATTGGTTTATTTAATTCTCCCCCCTCTTTGTTCACCTTTCATTTAATCAAATCAATACTTTCTTCCCCTCCCCCCACTAAACCAGTTATGTTTATTAGTTTATATTGTTTTTTCTTTTGCTCCCCTTTCCAGTGAAGTTTTTTTCTCACAATCTTCATTTTGTATCTTCTCTTTCTATCAAGTCTGTACTCATGTTATCTGGTTCATGATCTCTCTAATTATATAGTCTCTCACTATTTTCTCTATTTCTCATGGAATCAAATATTTCAGTGTTCATTCCAGGCTCTTCTCCTTTGGGAGTTTCTGCCACTGACATGTATTGCTTGCACCTTAGATCATTCTTTTCTGTTGTGCTTCACTCTTATAGCAAATCCAATTCCTGTAAATGCCCTCTGGTGGGACCACCACCAATACCCCCACATCTTAGTATGCACATGACCACTCTTTTAAACCGTGTACCTTGTTACTAGCTTTTCTCCATTTTCCTCAAAATCTGCCTTGCCAAATCGATGCCCTTCCATTCTCCAAGGTTTCAGTAGTCCCCAGGAATTCCATCTCCACCCTTCTAGAGAGAGAACAAGTTATCCTTTCAAATATCAAAACCCGCAGACAACACCCAACACAGGGTCCCCATTTTCCTTCCCAGAACATCTTTATTCACACATGGGAACATCCATCAATGAAATTCTTTCTGTTTACCAAAGCAAGGTCTTCCACTTTCCCATCTTTTCAGTGTGTCCCCCTTCACCCTTTCTGACTCCTCTGTAAGTTCATCTCTTTCTGAGGCCACAGGAATCCTCTTCACCTCATTACTAGCTCTTGATTTGATCTGTTTATATAACACACTAGACTCCTCCTATACCCATCCTTTTTTCATCCATCCTTTCACTTTGTAAGGTAGCACCACCTCAAACAAATACAATGCCCCGAACTCACTTCTTCATTGTCACCTCCACTTGACTTCTGCTTTTACTTCTTTCTCTTTGTGTACATTTAGAAACAAATTATGTACTGTTCTTTAAGTTGTGACTGTGTGTCTGTTGCTGGCTTTGGCTTCTGTATTTATTCACCTTTACGCATTTCTGTTTTCTGGGTTCTTTCCGAAGCATATAATCTCTTCAGGTCTGTTGTTTTTTTTTCTTCACCTAAAATACCTCCTTCAAATACCTCCATACTATTGAATGTCCATATTTTTTCATTCGTGGTTAAGCTTAGATTTGTAAGGCAGGTCATGTTGATACTTTATTTACTATTTTATTTTATTTTGCACAGTTACATGTAAAAACAATTTTTAAAATTATTTTTTAGAACTTTTAGTTCCACATTCTCTCCCTTCCTCCCTCCCCTTCCCCCCTCACTGAGAAAGCAAGCTCTTCAACATAGGGTATACATATGTAGTTATGCAAAACTTATCCATAATAGCCATGCTATAAAAAACATAGACAAAAAACTCAAGAAAAATAAAGAAAGTTTAAAAAGTATGCTTCAGTCTGTATTTGCATACCATTTTAATATACATTTTTAGAGCTTAGAGCTCCACATTCAAGGTAGGTCATTTTGGAATCCATCTTGAGCACCATTTTTCCTGATTCCACTCCCTCCTGTGCTGTCAGGTTGTTGCAAAAGTCTTATGTTTTTCAAATTTCCTTTACTCTTATTGGAAGTGGCTCAAGGAGTGAATAAAATAATCACTCAATTGGGTACAGAAATCTACCTTACCCTACAGGAAAGGAGAAGGAGAAGGGGATAAGAGAATGGGAAGGGGATGGTGACAGAAGAGAGGGCAGATTAGGGCAGTGGGTAGTCAGAAGCAAAGCACTTTTCAGGAGAAACAGGGTTAAGGGAGAGAAAGAATAGAATAAATGGGGGGGGCAGAAATAGGTTGGACAGTAATACAGTTAGCAATCCCAATCATGAAAAAACAATGCAACAAATTTCTCTGATAAAGGTCTCACTTCTCAAATATATAGAAAAGTGAGTCAAATTTATAAAAATAAGAACCGTTCCCCAATTCATAAGCGATGAAAATATCAGTCAGTTTTCAGATGATGTAATCAAAGGTATCTATAGCCATATGAAAAAATACTCTAAACACTTTTAATGGAAAAATGCAAATTAAAACAATTCTGAGGTATTACCTCAAACCTATTAGATTGGTTAATAGGATGGAGAATGAAAAAGAGGGGATGTGGGTAAATTGAGACACTAATGTATTGTTGATGGAATTGTGAACTGATTGAACCATTGTATAGAGGAAATTGAAACTATGCCCAAAGGTCTATAAAACCATGAATATCCTTTGACCCAGCAGTGCCTATAGTAGCAGTACAGATACTGGGTCCGTATCTCAAAAAATATTAAAAAAAAACAAAAAAAAGGAAAAGGACCTCTATGTACAAAAAACATTCATAACAGCTCTTTTCTGGTGGCACAGAATGGAAAATTGAGGGGATGCTGATGAATTGGGAAATAGCTGAACAAGTTGTGGCATATGATTGTGATGGAATACTATTGTGCTATAAGAAATGATGAGCAAGATGCTCTCAGAAAAACCTGGAAAGACTTACATGAATGGATTCCTATGAAAAAAATGCTCTCCATTCCCAGAGGAAAAAAAACTGATGGAGATTGAATATAAATTCAAGCATATTTGTGCATTTTATTTTTCTTGGTTTTTTTGGTCTGTTTTTTTATAATAAGACTAATATACAAATGTGTTTTCCGTGACTACACATGCATAACCTATATCAAATTGCTTGCCTTTTGCGGGGAAGAGAGGGAGGGAAGGAATTCTGAACTCATCATTTTAAAAACAAATGTTAAAAATTGTTTTTACATATAACTGTGTAAAAATAAAGTACTAAATGAATAAAACAGTTCTTTCCTTGATATCTAAAAGTCTCTTGATTGCTTGAAGAACTTTTGCTTTTTTAATTGAATTATTTAATTTAGTTACTAGGTGTATTGGAGTTTGCAGTCTTGAGGTTATTCCTTTTCCCGAGATAATCTATAAATTATTTCAATTGGTCTTTCATTTTTCTTTTATATTCACAAGTTCTGGGCATTTGTTTTCTCCTATTCCCTTTATTTTGCTGTTAAAATTTTGTCTTTTCAAATTCTTTTTGGATACCTATGAACCTTAGCTTGTCTCTAAAAATCTTGTCTCTGAAATTATTATGTTTTTCTTGAATTGTGAACATATTTTCTTTAAATGCTTTTTTTTGCTTCTCAATTTTCCTACACTACTCTGCATTCTTAATATATTATCCTCGATTTTGTTGCTTTACTGAGCCTTGCTATTCTAGATTAGAATTTTTCTATTCTAATAATGTTTTGCAGGATATAAATTGTGCTTTCATAATTTTCATTACTTTTTAAACTTCAGGAATAGCATGTTGTGGTTCCACATTGTGAAATTCCTCAGGGTTCTGTCACATCATGTATTAGGTCATTTCTGTTTTGATGCAGTTTTTTTTTACATATATGTCTGAATAATTTAATTGATCTGGGAGCCATATTTATTTCTGCTGTTATTGTTTTCCCTGTTGATTTATCTGCTTAACTTCAAGGTCATTGAGTTTTCTTCTTTTTTTTCTTCTTTTCTCAATGTAATACTAGGATTTGGATACAAGATGGACACAACACTTCTCTGTCCTTGAACTGTTTTCTCATATAAACTTTTTGAGATGCTGCAATATTCTTGACAGCAAGTTTCAGTGTGAGGCTGTCTTACTTTTCCAAATGGCACAGAAGTGGTCAAAAAGTATTTATTAAGCATGTACTTTATTTGAGGCCAGATGGTAGGTTCTGGGGATATAAAGACAATATTTAAATAGCCTCTGCCATACAGGAGCTTCTGTCCTATTGGTGGAAACAATATGTATATGTATAATTATATCTAAAATATAATGACACTGAGAGCTGTTTGGGGGAAAGGGGGAAGGTTTCTAACTTTCTGGGGTGCGGCAGCACTAGCAAAGCCCTTAGGTAGAATGAGGTGGCAAGTTAGCTGAGCTTCAAAGGAAACTAGGGGCCTGGAAGAGGCAGAAGTGAGGATAGATTGAACTCAAGGCAAGAGTTAATGACCATCATAAATGCTTATAGAAGGGAAATGAAATGTCATGTGTGAAGAAAAGCAAAAAGGCAAATGTTCCTGGATCTTAGAGAACACAAAGTGGAATAATATATGATGGCATTACATAGATTTTAGGTGTTTATAAATGCAGTCTCCTTGGTTGTCTATTTTTGCTTTGTCTAAGGTCATGATCACTACCTCTGGTTTTTTCCTACCTGAAGCATAATAGATTCTGCTCCAGGCCCTCATTCTAACTATGGTGTGTTTTTCTGATTCAGGTGTGTCTCTTGTAAACAGCGTGTTGTTGGATTCTTGTTCCTTATCCATTCTACTAAGATCTTCTGTTTTATCATTGAGTTCATTCCATCAACATTCAGTTATGATCCCTAACTGTGTATTTTCATTTGTCCTATTTTGTTCTGTTTATCCTTCTCTCTCTCTTTTTTACCCTCTTCTTCCTAAAAAGTCTGTTTTGCTTCTGACCATTGTCTCCCTTAATGCACCCTTCCTCTTGTCACCCCCCACCATTTCTCTCCTTACCTTCTCCTCCTACTTCCCTGTTGGGTAAGATAGATTTCTCTACCCAAATAAGTGAGTTTATGTATATGTATATGTGTATATGTATGTGTATGTGTATACGTATACACATACACATACGTATATGCATATGTATATGTATGTATACTTTCCTCTTTGAATCAGTTCAGATGAGAGTAAGGTTCAAGCATTGTCCAACTTTCCTCTCTACAGTAAAAGCTCTTTTTTGTGTGCCTGTTTTATGTGCGATAATATTCCCCCTTCTCCTTTTTCCATCCCATTTTTCTCAGTGCATCCCCCTTTCTTACCCCTCCATTTTTTAGATCATTCCAACATAATTGATCTTCACCTGTTCCATCTGTCTATTTAAACTCTTTCTAACCACCCTATAATGATAAAGAACTAAGGAATTCATTGTCTCATTTTCTTCTATAATAATGTAAACAGTTTAACATTATTAAGTCCCCTATTATTTCTCTCTCATGTTTTTATGCTTCTCTTGATTCTGCAACTGATTGTCTAATTCTCTATTCTGCTCCTGTCTTTTCATCAGGAATGCTTGAAAACCCTCTATTTCATTAAATATCTATTTTTTCTCTGGAAGGATTATATGTACTTTTGCTGAGTAGCTTATCCTTGACTGTACTCCTAGTCCCTTTGCCTCCTGGAATATCACATTCTAAGCCCTCTGCTCATTTACTTTGGTAAATCTTGTAATATCCTGACTGTGGCTGATGGACCCCAAACATGACGATTTCCCCATGATGATCTTTCTACACCTGACTTAATCATGTTTCAGAAAAGGATATTTACTACAGTGATCTAGTTGGTATATAAAAAAGACAAAAAATCCCATGCACATTCTGTGACGCTGTACCCCACCACTGCATACAGACACATACGGAAAGGGAGCTCAGGCTTTCCTTGAGATGATTTCATATGGCTTAAGTACTTAAGCAGGGAAGTATGTCATTGTCTTGCAGTGCTGATGGAAGGACAGTGGCCTTGTTGGGTGCCTGAATATCAAGGCAAGCATCAGCCGATCTGAGGTTGAATACATGTAATGGGCCATGGGAATTTGTATTTACTCACCTGCGGAGGATCTCCCAGCCCCCAGGTGTGGGAGGGTAGAAGGACGAATTCCCTGAGTGGATGAAGTGTCCCAGAATGGTCTGTGGATATGAAACAAGTAAGGGCAGCCATGGGACTTCCATCCCTATCCCACTTCCCCCCCTCCCTTTTTAAGCAGATTATTTTCCCTCCTAGTGCCTCATTTCTTTCATCTGGACAATGCGGATCGTGGTGCTTGACCTCCTTACCTCACATGGTTTGAGTTTCAAATGAAGCCTGTGAAAGGTGCTTTATAATCCTTATAATACTTTTGGTATTCTGCATAGGATGTCTCAGCTTTGGGAAATTAGGAAATCTAAGACACCAACCATGTACTTAGGCAAAAGAAAGACATATTGGCAGCTGACTAGGCGGTGATCACTATGTTTTTCGTGGCATGATGAATGGCATGATTCTTCTTTCTCCTGCTTCAAGTCTTGGAGCCACAGCTGGTTTACACAGCTTCTGATCCGTCCTGTACTGCTTTTGGCTTCACTACTAATGTCACCCTGGTTCTGCCAATCTCTCTATCTCTGTATAGGTATGTGTGTACACGTACATGTGTGCATAACTCCGGCTCTTTTGCAGCACCTAGGGATTCAATTCTGGACCCACCTGACTGTTCAGAAAAAAATAAAGAAGACATGCTTCTCTCCTCTTGGCTAAGGGGTCAGAGAAGGTCCTGATAAGGAGTTATTTAATATGAGGCCCAGCAACTCAGGATTTGAAGTTCCTTTGGAAATACACCAGTCGCCATGGCAATTGGTGACTGGGATTAGCTGATACTGCCTTCATGGACATTCAGTACTTCCTCTGCATAGACTCATAGTCTGAAGGGCAAGGATCCTGCATAGAAAATATTTTAGCATCCTCTCCTTCTGCAGGTACTTTGGCAGCACTACCTTCCTCCCTTAGCCCCAGGACAAAGACAAAAGAATCCATGAAAGGCACAATCCAGGCGACCTGTCTTAGGAGGAGCACAGTAATCCTTAATGCACTCCCTCAGCACTACTTCGGACTAGCCTCAATATTCCTGGGGGGATGCACAAAATGACCTATGGGTTTCCTCCTGGGGCCCATATTTGGATTGTTTCCTGCTGCAGAAACTCTGCTAGTGTACCTTCTCCTCTCCCCCTCCTCCACATTCCTTCAGAAAGCAGTAGATACAGATTGTATCCAATTATTTTAGAGGAAAGGTGGAAGAGGAAAGGGGTACTGAAAGTGTGCTGCCTTCTGCCTGGGGTTAGCACTAGCTTAGGAATCCCTCCCCAGCCTTCCCTCTACCGAATTTGTACAAACTCTGTCCATGTCCACATCCTCTCCCGACACTGCAAAATGTTGATGCTGATTTAACCCAAACACAGAAGAAAAGGAAAGCCAAGGGACGGACTGGTCAGGGAGCCATGGCTACTGCCTTCAAATCCAAAGCTAGAGACCTTTCCCCTACTACATCACTGTGAATAAGTGGAGTTTACACCCTCACTGGTAGAGAGATTCTTGGGTGGATGGACATTTCCTATGTCCATTAAATCACCCTTTTAAAAATGTCATTTATTCTGCCTACATCAACTATAAGCCTTATCTACAAGTTTTCTAGTTGCCTGTGTCAAGATCCCTCTAGTGTCAAAGTACTGCATTTCTAGGGAAATTATTAGTTCATCAATTAACTCTGCCCCCAACCAGGATGGGAATGAACATACCAGACCAGAGAGTATATGATATTCTTCTAGTGTAGAAGGAGTCCATTGGGTCTACCTTATCAACAGCTTGTGGGGATGAGCTGCACTGAGCCATCCCCACTTGCCATCCCAGCTGCCGCTTCCTACCAATGGCATCTCTTGCCATATATAATCACTTCTCTGGGATGGAGGTCACACATGTCAACTCCCTAAGGTACTTAAGTAGTAGATAGTTCTTCTTCTATACTAATATATCGATTTTGTTGTTAGCAATTGTTTTCTTTATTATATTTTTATCCCCTGATAAAATCGGAAAGCCTGGGAAATGCTAAATGCTTTAAAACTGCTTGCTGATTCATTGGCTTGGCTTGGGTTGAATTGCAATGCAATCCTCTGGTTGCTAGCATCACATAACCTAAGGATGAACAGCCTTGTACTGTCTAGAAGACTAAGTGCCCTCATCTAGCAGAAACTGCCCAATCTCCCTGTTCTAAATCCCTTGTGGGGAAGAGAATGACTGTGAAACAGCTAAATCTATAATCCAAAGAGATCAAAGAAAGAGGAAAAGTTCCTTTATGTGCAAAAATATAGATGTTTTTATGTTAGCAATAAACTGGAAACTGAGGGGGTATTCATCAACTGGAGAATGGTTGAACCAGTTAAGAGATATGAATGTATTGAAACACTGTCATGCTGTAAGAATTGATTAAGCCAATAGTTTAATAGAAACCCGGGAATACTAATACAACTCTCTATAAGGTGAAGGGAGCAGAAGTAGGAGAACAATTTTGACAACAATATTATAACAATAATCAACTTTAAAGACTTGGAACATATGATCAAAATTGCAATCAATCACAACTTCAGAGGATTCATGATGAAGTGTGCTACATACCAACAGATATAGTGGTGACGAATTCAGAATGCAGATTGAGGCATGTATTTTTGGACATGCCTAAACCCGCTTTGTTTGACAATACAGGTTTCTCAGGATTTTATTTTTCTTGATTTCTCAGTTAAGGCAGAGGGTGTCTGTCTAAGGGAGGGCAGGGCGGAAGTAGATAATACATCTAAAAAATTTAATTGCAAAAAATAAGAAGCATGCAAAACCTGTTCATAATTGGTTATCATTTATTTATTCCATCACTATGTGTTCTTCCTAACAAATGTAATTGATGCAAGTTATTAAGATAATTAATTGAGCTCTACATCCTTCCAACTGTGACATTTATGAGTTGACATTTATGATGTCTCATTAGAGGCAAAACGGAGTCATTGCACATACTGGTCAGTATCTTCTTTGCCACTTAGAGTATCAGAGAGCTGCCTGAGATGCAGAGAGATTCAGTTCCTGGTCCAACATCCCAGAGTTGAACTCTCAGAATCAGAATTGGAATCCATCTTCCTGACTTTTAGGTTAGCTCTCTTCTTACTAGGCAATACCACCCCTCATTAAATCTTATTCTTTGTCAACATTCATCCTGTGTGAATGAATTCTTTTTTAAGAAACAACCATCACAAGTCAGACCAACAGACCAATCGACACACAAACAGCCATCTGCAGCCAAGTCTGTTCAGCAGTCAAACTCTAGGATTCTTGTTTATATCAAAATGAACGGTATGGCTGTAAGTCAAGGCATGGTTTTCTCAGGTTCCTTTGAAGGACAAGACTTATTTGAAGAGGGAAATTTAGGTGTCTCTGATTAAAAAGAAATGCTGTAGATTTATACTCATAGCTTACATGTTTTCACTGCTTTGAGTCTTACTCTCCAGCCTGATGAGACCACACAGTAGAAACTTTATTTATGAAAGCAGGTGCCTATTCCCCACTACTCTCACAGGGAACAGAAAGGAATACATTTCTAGAAAATACCAATGGAAAAAAAAAACATTTCCAGATCTGATTCCATTTATGTGGTACATATACTCCTCTCTTGGCACAGAAGTCAAAGACTATGGGGGAAAAGTGTGTGTTTCCCAACATAGTTACTCATAGTAGGGTAACGAACACATGAAGAATAAGGATGAGAAGAAGAGAAAAGAATGGAGGAGAAAGGAGGAAAACATAAGAACAAGTTATCACACTCAAATATTAGTTAGTTGCCCTCATATTTGCAAAGAATTATTCTTTAGATTTCCTTTATGCTTCCACAAGTTTGTAAAGGTCCTTCTTGGATTGGGACTCATGACTATATTCTAGTCAGTTAAAATAATGCATTAAATGTATATTGTACTTTTCCATAACAACAAGAATAACAAATATTTATCTATCATTTAAAGTTTAAAAAGTGATTTATGCCTCTCATCTCATATGATCGCAACAACCCTGTGTGACAGGGGCTAATGTTATTCCAATTTTAAAGATGAGAAAATGGAGGCAGGTAACAAAGGAGTTCAATCTGGATGGGGCACTAGAACATGAGATGGGAGGGGCATTAGATCATAGAAATTGGGAGATGGTCAGAGCTTGACAAATACAAATTGTTATAACAAATGAGATTTTAGGTCACAAGATGTCAGGCACAGGAGTAACCTTAGAGCATAGAATGTCAGAGCTGAGAAGGGATGTCAGAAGTAGGAGGGCCCTTACAATATATAAGGTGAGAACTGTTGTTGTTAGTCCTTTGCTTTTGAAGAGTACCAGGGACAGCATAGGGTAATGTATTGACTCGTGGATGAATTGGATTTAAGTGAGGCAGAGTTGTGTCAAGTCTTCATCCTTACTCTCTCCTCTATTACCATCAAAGTCCAGTGGCAAGACAAAAGTCAGGAAAACTTGCAGTGGTCTGGGATACAGTGGATGACCTTGGTATCTTTGATGACTGAAGAAGCTCAAAGCCCTCCACAGCACCTGCTTCAGGTGCTTTCATGGCTGCAGGTGAAGTTGAGTGCCAAGTGGACACCAAAGGTGGATAAGCAGCTTTGAAAAAGCCCTATCAAGCCCCTCATAGGAGCTAGTCCTCTTTGAACAACCATAAATCCCAGGTGAGAACTAGGCCTAGCCTCAATTACACCAAATGTCAAAGATGAATGGGTCCTCAGAATCTAGATAATAGGAAGCATGTATAAAGCACTTTAAGGCTCGCAAAGTGCTTGACAAATAAGATCGCATTTCATCTTTGCAATGTACCCTTGAATTAAGTTCTGTTATCTCATTCTCATTTTATACTTGAAGAAACTGAGGCCAAGAGAGGTTAAGAGATTTACCTAGGGCCATTCACCTAATAATTCGCTGAGGTCTGATTTGAACTGGGGTCTTTCTGATTCTAGATCCAGGACTCCAAACCTTGTGCCACCTAAATGCCTATTCTGAGACCTGAGAGAGTTCTTAGAACACATAAAACTATAGACCAGAAGCTGTTAAAGCACAACAATTTATGTCTTTTCTGTTCAGTGGGCCAAGGTGAGGACAGGGACAGAATAATTTAGAAAGCAGCAGCCAAAATGCTTATGATAGACAACTTTATTTCAATAAAATTTATATCAGCTCTTTGTTGTTGTTCCTGACTAAAGCTCAGATCCTGCAATCCAAAGCCCAGCAGAGAACATGAAAGCAGAGTGGCTTATATGGATAAAAGAAAAATGAGGATCAAAAACATAATTCCATGTAATACCATCATCAGGTAAGACAAGTGTTGATGTTGTTATGATTGGAAATGAATGCAGATTCATTTTATAAAAAAAAAGTCAGATTTTAAAGTTGACAGAATTTAAATGGAATCACCTTTGTCCTTCGAAATTCCAGGATGGGGGGCGGTGGAGCCAAGATGGCCGAGTAAAGGCAGAGATTTGCCTGAGCTCTCCCCCAAACTCTCCAAATACCTTTAAATAATGACTCATATTCTATAGCAGCAGAACCCACAAAAAGAGAGAGTGAAACAATTTCCAGCCAAAGACAACTTAGAAGGTTGTCAGGAAAGGTGTATTGCACCAGGGTGAGAGAGGAGTGCAGTCCATCCAACTAGGAGCAGGTCTCAGGGCAACTGAATCAGTGGCAGCAGTGATGGTTTACAGACCTTTCAGCCTATGGAGGGTAAGGAGATTAATCACCAGGTCAGGAGGAGATTTACAGGGGTCCCTACTGCCTGTACTTGGATCTGGGTTGCAGTCCTGGGTCTTAGTCCCAGTGTGAGGAGGAGCACTAGCATAGCAGAACTTGCAGCCCTAGTGGTGGAGGGACCTTGGTCACAGTTCCAGGTTTGAAAAGAGTGCTTGTGGTGACTTACAAACCAGTGAATAGTACAGGAGAGTAATAAACACACCTCTCCCTAGATCTTACCACCTTGGAAGAGTCAAAAACTTACAGGTTCCAGAATTTCCTCTGAAAGTAGTTGCACTGAAAGCCTGAAGCTTGGGACAGCACCCACTCCACTTAGGAAGCAAAGCCCCATTTTATCATAGAGTTAAAAGTCAAGAAATAGAATGGGAAATTTGAAAGCAACAGAAAAAAAATCTGATCACGAAAGTTAAAAAAAAAGTAAAAAGAAAATGAAACCAGTTAAGATGATATACTGCAGATAGGGGGTGGTGTGTAGTTGGAGTTAGAAGGAACATATGTTCCATCTGACACTTAATAGACTTGTGGCCATGGTAAGTCCCCTAACCACTCAGAATCTCAGTTTCCTAACCTGTGAATTAGGAATGATAACATCTCTAGGGAGTCTGTGAGAAGCAATTGACACAATCCATGTGCAGTACAGGCTCTGAGCTCACAATCCTCATTCACACTAGCAGGTCATGCCCCCAGAGAGGGCGACATCTCCCCTCAGGGTTTAGAGACAGGTTTTCTGGGGGCACGGAAGCATCACAGCTCATGGGACGTCAACAGTGTGTTTCCCCCATAGTGATCAGTCCATATCATTTAGTCCAGCTGACTTAATTACCTTTCAGAAAAGGGTATATACTGCAGTGATAGAGTTGGTGTAAAAAAAACACCCTGTCACTTGAATTCTGTGACAGTCTTTCCCAGCATTTTCTGGGGTAAGGGGGCTCAAGTGTTTTTCAATATGGTTTCCTATAGCTGATGCTTAAGTGGCAGAGAACGCTTTCAGTGTCTAGAATAAATGGTCCTTGACTTTAACTGATTTCTTCTCAGGTCTGATTGCAGTGTTATACCAGAAGCCAGTGAGACACGCCACAGAGTATAAGTTTTGAATGGAGAAGTTTATTAGCCGGCGGTCATTCGGGGAAAATTCCCAAAGCAAATGACCCCGTTTAAACCGAGAGGGTAGTTTATATAGACAATACAGGATTCAGTGCTTAATTATCTCTTAAAGTTTACATATGTTACTTTACAGACTCAGCAAGCCTGTGTTATTTCACTTTTTATGACCATGATACCTTAGAGGAACCTCCTGAATAGATTGTAAATACAACATATCAGATAGTTGACAAAGTGTCAATTGGAATTACAACCCAGGATCTCTGTCTCCAACTTTTGCCATAACTCTTGAAGCTAGGAAGGCTCAAGATATGGTAAAAGTCATATAATTCAAGATAATGTCTAGAGCCAAGGCTTCCATCCTGGTAATTAGCTTACATTCCTTGGAAATGTCTTAGGGGCCCAGGACACTCCCCAACTAAGTCTGTTTTTTCTTATGCAGACTGGGCTTTGCAGTTAGGGGCTGGGCCAGGGTTTTTTAGCAATAGCTGGCTACTCAGGTATCACATCTCCCACTTCTTTTATGGAACATTTCAAATATTTGAAAAGGAATGACTTGATTCAGAGCACCTGAGGTTTGGGCCAGTAAGACAGGGACAGAATTAACATGAGAACGAATAAGGTTGGGGATATGAGAAAGTAATCAGGAACCTATAGTTACAGACAGGATCAATAAAATGAAGGGGGGGCCAGCCAAAGTGCTAACAGGGTGGTGAGCCAGGGGGGACATTGGTCCCCTGAAAATCACTCAATATCAGCTTAGGCTAGTGCTAGGTGAAAAACTTTCAGTAAAAATTCCCTAAACGCATCCTGTAAAGCAGGGATTTGGGAAGTAACTGAAGGCTTGCATATAGTAACAATAGAGGGCAAGGCTTCAGGCAGAAATTCAGAAGCTTCTTCAATTAGAGTGGCTGTAGCAGCCAGGGAGTCTAATTGTTTTTAAAACAGGCAACTGGCTTAGGCAACTAAGGACTGCGTTAGGACTCCCAAAGCCGGTGCTCTCCCTTCATCAACCTGCCAAGTGAAAAGTTTGTAAAGACAAGAGTTTTGACAAGAGTCAGTTAAAATATATACCTGTAAAATATTAAGCAAGGTGCTCCTCTCAGGATTAGGGTCTCATCCCTCAATGACTAACAAGGGAAAAAATATCCTTAAGTAAGTCTGATCTGGCCTTGTCAACAGAGGTAGGGGTATTTCCTGAGCAAAGTTTAGAGAACAAAGAAGCCCAGGTCCTGGATCTTCTTCCAGTTACTCATTAATGGTATATACAAAATGGTATAAAACATTCCACATTTCCCCCTTTTGGTCAAAGGCAAACTGAAGGTTTCGCCTGAAGACCAATTAAGGTATGGAAAAAAACTCTACCTTAAAAGTTCTAAAAATCCTTATCTAGGTGGATTCAGGTTTTTTTTTCTTTCTGTGTTTGGACATCCCCCAGAGATGGACAGTAATTATAAACTACTTGTAAACAAGCAGGGGGAGCAAGTTGCAAGGGGGATCAGTAGCGAGCACAATAGGGAAACTAGAAAACTTAAGTAAAATAAGCTAAAGACACCAAAGGTACAAGTAAACAGTCTTGGGAACGCAAGGGACTCAGAAAGAGAGTTGTCCTTCGTACAGGTTCTGGTCCAGAGTCTCGGGAGGGGCTGCTTGCGTCTGATGCTGTCCCCTTCAGGCTCCTTTGAAACCGGAGGGCAAGGTGTCCTATGGGCTCAGATGTCCACTTGGGATCAGGGGCAGATGTGACAGAAGGATCAAGGAGTCCATCCACAAGTTGGCAGCTGTAGAAGTAGTCAGATCAGATAGGAGCTCCCAGAATACATATGATTTGATAATTGAGAGAAAAACAGCACAACATAGGTCCCAGCCACGCAGGGCTAAGTTCAAACAAATACAATACCTAGATAGTAAAAGAGAGTTCTGCTTCTCTGGTTCAGATCTAGAAATTCTCAAACAATTCTAACTTAACATAACTTAGTACAATCACTTAAATTTGGTTCTCCTTCCTTTAACTTCAGAGTATTTCAGTTCATATATCATCTACTGTTTCTGTCCTTACCTAAATTTTGTACCTGGTATAAGAATCCTTTAAAATATGAAGGTCCAACCATAAATTGAACTCATCTTCCTTTAAAATCATCAGACAGATACCTTACAAAGGAGATATAATTTCACTTGTAACAATATCTCATACAATTTCCTTGTGCAAAAATCCACATTTAAAATCTTGTTACCAAAACATACTTATCAGCTCGAATTTCCAGAATTGATAAATTTTGGAGCCAGCCATACATATCTGTATATAATTCTTAGGGGAATTGCCTTTTTCAAAATTTGCTATCCCTTCCTTCTCTTAGACATTGATCACATTACATATTTGCCTTATTTGTTTTGCCTAATCATTTTCCCCTTTTTTGTTTGGAGGATGTTATCCCTATATTATTTCAATGTTTTATTTGGCCATGAACATAGGTTAAAATTGTAAGCTATTCATACCTGTATCCTATTATAATAACTCAGAGATATTTCAATATTCATCTATTACCTAATAGATTTAGCATAGTGCTTACAGAAACTTCTTGTTAATATAAATTTGCTATGAAAGAAACGAGGGACAATGTCATATATCTTAACAGAAGGAAAGAACTTCCTTTGCTCTGTTTGATTCCAGGCACCAGTCATATCTGATAGCCAATCTTATAGTCACCAGGTGCTGAAAGCAGGGCTTAAGAGTAATCAGGTGGAGACTTTCCTTTTCAGAAAGGAAATAGCAGAATTGGGAAATAGAGTCAGGAAGATCCTACCTAGGCTGTGTCCAAGGTCGTCTTCAAGACTTTTTCCCAGGCACAGACCTTTCAAGTTCTCAGCTTGCAATGCCCGCCATACTACTACTGGCTTCACGTGACCTAAACCTGTAATCAGAGCTTAAAATAATATTAAATTGTAGTCCCATAAAATCTTAAATAGCAAATAAATATCCTTCAGATGAGACTGCCCAAATTTCATTGAGCTAACAATTAACAAATCAAGCTACATAACATTTCTGTCTTCTAAAATACTTTCTCACACTCTCAACTTAACTTAAACCATTTGAAACTAGTATTCCTTTGGGACAGGAGAGGCTTAGCTAACTTCTATTTGTCCCTAAACTTTCTTCTCTGCCTTTCCTATTTTCCCTCAACCTTAATTTACCTTTCCAAACCTTTCAAACCCAACTCAGTCTTCATTTCAGCCATAAGACAAAACAACTCATAAGTTAGTACTTTTACTGACATAACTGTGTATACTGGAATCACATTCCAGTTTGCTTAAGCAAACAAAAGAGGTTAATGACTGACCTCACAAGTTGATGGATTTGTCCCTGTTAAGTCCTTCTGGAGGAAAAAGGAACACTTCAGGAATTGAGTCTTATACACATTGTTAAGCTCTAACTCTCGCTTAAAATCACAAAAACATTTTCCAAAATACTTCTAGAATTGTTTACCTAAACTGAAGATATCTCTGATTTAGTCGCAGTAATTAATTACACTATTTGTGTCAATACCTAATTGCTCTTATATCACTTTATAACATCTAAGAACTCTATTTCACATAAATACATTATAACTTTAAAATCCCAGTCTTAGTCCACGGGATAATGATTCAACCCTACATCATAAAACTTCTCTTCCCTTTCTAATTATTCCCATTAATACTTTAGAAACCATATTATCTTTCATTTGACTATACAAGAGAGTCATTTGATTAAAACAACAAGATTTTACATATTTGCATTTATCCAATTTCCCATTTTTAAAAACAACTTCTTTCACAATGGTAACAGATTCTGGCAGATAACTTCCCGTTTGTCACTACCTGCTTATTTTTGATTAAAGAGATCTGCCACATCATCTCCCCCTGAGGGTGGGTTCTTTCCCATCAGATGGCAAGCTTCACTAAATAAGAACTGTATCCTTAAGACCCACATCCTCCTCGAAACCCAATCTTATCCTAAAAACATCACCTTTGCTGACTTTAAAAAAGCCAGGTTTGAGACCCCTACTGTTCTTTCTTTCAGTAAAAACTCAAATCCCAGTAATTGTTGCCCCTCCCCCTTTCTTCCCTTCTGACACGTGAGCAAAAGTAGAACTCTTTCTTCTTATTTAAACTAAAGGGGGATGCGTAAGGAATGCAGACTGCCTCCTTACTCAAAAATGTAGAATAAGACATTGAATGGGCCATGCTTTAACCACCCTTCCCAAGACTTCTACAGATAAGGTTCTCACCCAGAACTTGGAAAACTGCAGGTTTGAACTGCAACCAATTTGCTTACAGGTGGAAATTCAGCAGGCCTTCTGAAAATCATATGAAAAGATTTTACGGAGCATTTTAAAAGTATTTTCCCTTCTTAAAGCAAAATAACCTTTAAACATTTGGATTCATTCATATTCCCAAAGTGCCATCACCAATTAGTCCATAAACCTCCAGATTAACATACATAAACATGTATCTTTAGATGATACGGGCTTGAAAATCACACTCCTATATTTTCAAAGTATTATAACAACTAAATTCTTTGTTATCATAGAATTTCTAGATATCACAAAATCCTTTAGTCAAAAAGATGTTGTAATAGGGGTAACACTTAGTTTCTATACCCAATTAAGTTAGCTTTTATTACAATAACAAAGTTTACCAGGACCTTTAAAAACTTTGTCCATAGGAATCCCTCTACCCTGAAAACTTTGACAAGATTGAATATCTAAATGTCCTCAGTTCAGTTAACAACCTCAATTTCTTAACTAAGTACAATTCTTAATCTAACAACATCCAGATTATGAGAGAAATTATTTCCTAACAGCATAAGTAATGCAATGTTAACCAATTTGTATATAATAACATATTTAGAAATAAGTACACCACAAGCAATTATCATGTATTTAAAACTTGAAACAGATTCTAATTAATTACAAATCTAGTGATCATAACTGAGTTGGATAAGCAAATCAGATCTGGTTCGTAACCACTAGTGGTAACATTCTTAATTTCTAAGGCCCAATACTCTTAGCATAGTAAAAGAAAACATTACTGTTTATAAAACCATATTTTAACAGTTCACAAGAGAACCCGAAAGGCCTCTGCACAAATTCCTGACTTATAGCAAAAACAATTTCAATTGAACTTCCTTTTAAATAAAGACAAAACTTGGAAGTTCATAATTCTTTAAGTTACAGCAATTGTCCAGCTTCTTAACCTAACGCAACTTTAAGCCCTAAACATTATTATGTGTGTAAAGTGTGAACTACTCATTTCTGTCTAGGTAGGTACATTTCTAAACCAAATATGACAGTTTAAAATTACCAAATTTTCATCACATCCTCTAAGAGCACTCAATTCACATATATCAAACTCAGATTAAAATCGCATAATAGTCTTTTCAAATTACAAAATCTAAGAATTTTAGAAATATAATTTTAGAAGTACAAAAACAATAAAGTTCAGATTGCAATTCCAGATTATCACATATAGGAATTATTGATCCTATTACTTCTGGTATTTCTATATTAATATATTAATATACATGCATAACATATATCAATACATTAATATCTTAAATACACTTTATTTATTTAACTGTATATTCTCAATCAGGTAACAAGTTTCTTTTAGCTTCAGCTTCCACAGTCTTTCAATGTGGAGGGTGGGGGGAGGGATGTGGCCAGGAGCAACATCCCCCCCACCTAAATTTCCCCATACAAGTTTTCTCTTTCTTTCCTAATTCTAGACCCAAAGTAACTCAAACATTTCAAGTGAATAATCAATTACATACTATCCCAGCTTTTATTATTTTTAGAATCTAACCACCCCTTAATTCAGAGCCCATTTATCAATTTAGGTGAGCAAATTTCTAAACCTCTATGCACAGAGAATCTTCCATCTCGTCTTTAAACCACCAGATATATGCTCATAAAAACTTTCTCACATGGAAAGTGTGTTCTCATGGTTAATATCAGTATTATTAATTATTCACTTGTTACAACCACATATAACAGTTCCAAATTTTATCACATATAGAAATTATTCAACTTATTATTTTGGTATCCAAAAAACTACTTCAAAGGTTAACAATTACATGAAATCAGAGAGAGATAATAATGTTGTGTCTAAAATATAAACAACCATCATTATTATTTCCCTTTGCAAATCAGGAAACAGGTCAAACAGAGATTAAAATACAGTTTGCAATTGGAACAAAAATGTGAAGTTACCTAGAGCAGAAGCTGGTATCCCAATGGTGACAATTCTGGGAGGCAGAAAGTCCAAATCCATCTACCTCGCCCTTCCCCCACGACTGCAGAAGTTACTGAGCCTAAGGCAGTTTGCAGGTTCTGAGGACAGAGTGGGCAAGATGCAAAGGACCTGGATGGCATTTCCAAGCTTTGCCAAAAAGGATGGGCTACCCAGGGGCACAGGACTGACTGTTAGTCTGTGAATTTCTGTCCTTCTCCTCCTTTTTACTGGGTGGGGAAGGGTGATTTAAGTTTTCCCTACAGCTCTCCTGCGTTCTCCTAATCTGATCTGAGAGGAGAGGAGTTTGTTTTATCTGCTCTAACTTTTACTGCAGCCCTGAGACAGGATAACAATGGTGAAAAATCTCAATGAAGTAAACTTCACTCCTCGCTTACTCCTAAAAAACCTTTTGTACTAGAATCTAAGGGAGAAGATTCCCTCCTAACTGTGATCAGGGACAAAGACAATGCGAGAGTCCCATAGAAAACTTTAACAGAGGTTTTAGCCAGAAGGCATTCATTGGGGGAGGTCTTTCAGCAAGAGGAGCTCCTGGAATGAATTTACAATTTCAGGAGTTCCCTCTCCCGGAATTCAACTAACCAATTTCCAAACTTTTTAACAATTAAAACCCAGAATTTGCCAAAATTTTAACCCTTTTTCTTTCCGTTGTAGCTCTGATTTGGCCACAAATAGAACCACAAGGGAAAAAAGTCTTTGTTTCCCTACTTGCAGCCTGGAATCTCTGGCTGCCTGTGTTACAAGTTTTTTTTCCTTTTTTTAAAAAAACAAAACATAGACATTTTCACAATTTTGACACACGGACACAGACAAACCCAAAACGTACAGAACTTAGGACAAAATTTAAAACATAGAAGAGACAGAACAGAACCAGTTTGGGTGGATCAGATTGAAAGTGTGGAAAATATTATACTATTTTATATCATTTTTGTAATTTCAATAAGACTCAGGGCCTGAACTACTTAACCAGAAGAAAAGCCTGATCCTAACAGTCTCTTTGTTCTCTGAGTAAGCTCAGAGATATCTCTATCTTGTATCAACAAATCCAGATGGAGCATTCCTTGCTCTGTCCATGGCCATTAAGGGTGGAAACCTTGACCCCAGACACTATCTTGAATTATGTGACTTTTCCTTATCTTAATATTTTATGGGCATATACTATGTTGTGGAATGTTAATGGCCAATTAAACACAGAGATCCTGGGGTTGCAAATCCAATTGACACTTTGACAACTATCTAATTTGTTGTATTTACAATCTATTCCATTAAGGAAAATCCTCTTCTTGTATCATGGTTAAACATACATGGGGGTCATAAAAATGAGGTCATACAGGCTTGCTAGCTCTGCTAAAATAACGTATATAAGTTTTCTCATTGCTTTGTTCAGGCAGCCAGAGTTTATACTCTGACTCCTTGTACGTACAAGTAAGCTAGCTCTGCTATGCTTTAAGGGAAAATAATAAACAACATGGATTTTTCTATCAACTAGCTCTGTTGTTTCCTTCAACCAAATTTTCAGGTTTAACAGTTATGGTGCCGTGACTTTCGGATGGAAATGATGGAAACGGGACAAGCAGCCCAACCTTGCCAACGCTTTTGGGCGCCATAGGATTAGCTTTTCCTGGAATTTTGGCCTTGACAAGGTGTGGGTAAGTTGTCTCTCTTCCCAGCTTCCAAAAAGAACTCCCACAAAATTGGTTGAAGTCTGGAAATTCCCTTTAAGCTAGCTCTGGGGGCAGGGATCACATCTGTGCTAAAACGCAGATCTGTGGTCAAACACACATAGATCCCCTGGAAACACTGATTGATCTAGAAAATTAGCTATGGATCAGTCAAAATCTAGAATTAGAAGTCCAACTGTTCCTCCACTTCCTTCCTTCCTTCCCTTGGAGGCTCTGGTCCTGATGGGGTACAGGCCCAGAGACCTTTTCTTCCTAACCCCCCAAAAAAGCCAGTTTGTCTTTAGACTCTTCCCTGCTTGATTCGGTTTTAGCCTGAGGCTATAGCCTCGCATTCTTCTTAGGCCCAAATCTCTCCCTCTATTGTTACTTTAGATATGCATGCCTTCAGTTACTTCCCAACCTTGATATCCCATTCTCTTGGATCCTGGACTCTGGCTCCACCTTATCTTCCTTAGACTTCCCCTCAGGACCATCCCAAAAGCCCCCCACCAGTCACCCCAGACAACCCCTCAATCTTTCCCACAATCTTTTATGTATTTAAACCCCATCCTGCCTTCACAAGGGGCTCAGATTCTTTAGGAGTCTAGCCTATGGCGGGGCTGCTGGAGGATCTGGCCACTGTAACTGTTCCCTAATAAACTTTGTCTTTTTCTTTGGCTAAGAAGGCTTGAGTCGAATTCTTTCGGCAGGACCCGGTGCGTCGATATTTTGGGGTGTCGAGCACCTCTCCACCTTTCACCTCTTCATTTTTGGTTCCCTGACCGGGAATACTGCTCATCTCAAGTTCTTCTCCAGCCAAGACTGGAAGGTAAGCCTCTCCCTATCCCAAACCCCTTCTCGCTCTCCAAGCATTTTGGAGGTGCTTTTCGGGCCTGACTCCCCAGGTCCCCAGTAGGTCAGACAGCTGCTCGCTGTCTCGGACTCAGCCTGACGCTCTCAGGTTCTCGGTCCAGTGGTTTATGTTCAAGGCCACGGACCCGGGCACACCTTCTGAAGCATAGAGGACAAGGACGGACGCCCTATCTGGAAGTGCGCCCCAATTTTCTCAATTCTCTCAAGCGCTAGGGAATGGGAAAATCTCAGGTACCTTTTTGAGTTTAATTTTTCCCCGTCTTGTTTTGTTCCTTTTTGAGGCTTACCCCCAGATCCTCCTAGCAGAAGAAGGGACTTCCAGCCACCACCCCAGGCCACAATGGGTCAAACCTCCTCGATTCCCAAAAATTCGCCCTTAGGTTGTCTTTTACAAAATTGGAAGAAATTTAAGTTCTCTAAAGAACTTAAAAGGAAAAAGCTGGTATACCTTTGCAATACTGCCTGGCCCCATTATCACCTAGAAGACCACGAAGAGTGGCCTATTTTTGGGACTTTACAATATAATACTCTTTTACAGTTAGAATTATATTCTCAGCGGGAAAGAAAATGGACAGAAATTCCTTACATAATGACCTTCATCGAGCTGTCTCGGAACTCCACTCTCAGAAAAGATTGTAAGATGCTCATAGCTAGAACCGCCTTACAGAAGGGAAATGGGGGTCAACTGGACATCTTGGATGATCCCCTTCTTATGGCCCCTAGGGCCTCAGCCCTCCATTCTTCCTTGCCTCCGTTCCCAGTACCTCCTCCACCCCCATCACCACCCCAACCTCCCTCGACCCCCCCAACCGCTCCCTCCCTGACTCCTACCGCTCCCCAACCTTCCCCAGTACCCCTTCTTTCTGGTACTCCCCCTCCTAGCCCCACTTCTCCGTGGTTTCCCTTCCCTTTCCCCTTAGCCCAACCCCCGCCTTTCCCCGCTACGTACACCTTCCAGGTCTCCTACCCTGCATCGCCTCCCAGGGCCCTTCCTCCTGGGAAGACCCCTACTCGGGTTCTGGCCTCGGGGCCTGCCACTGCTGCAAGTCTTGCAGTATCTATCACCATAGATCCTGATCCTGAGACCATCCAAACTCAGGCCCTGGATCCTCTTTCTGAGGCAGCACTGTGTGGGATGGATTTTACGAATCCAAAAATTAACAACAGAGGCTCAAGGTGAAAGTAGAAAGGAAAATTTATTACGATCCTGCAGGAAAGGGCCACCCGGACATCGAGAGGACTTGGGGGTCCTCTCAGTGTCAGAGCGCACTGGACACAGAAAATTGGGGTGTTTATATAGGTCCCTAATCGCAATTCCCCCTCCCAACCTCCTTCCTCCCAGCTTGCAGACGTAAGCCTTGAGGGTACAATCTAGACGCGATAAATCTACCCAGGGACAACGGCAAGGAACAAACAGTATGGTTATTTTTACAAGCAGGAGACAGTCATAAACCTCCCACCATCCTTATTTCATTCTACTATCAATCTCAAGGTAGTAAATCTGTCTTAAATGACAATGACGATTAAACAAACAGTTCGGTTATCGGTGACAGGCAGGAATTAGTTGTTAGTTACCTAATCCTGCACATCTATATTGCACCTGGCTTTTCGGCTTTCCATCCATTCTTCCCCAAACAGAGGTTCTCTTATCTTGGGGTCAATGTACAGGGGGTGAGTGTCCTGTGTCTTATCCTTATCCTCAGAGAATTTTATAGTTGCTGACTTATTCACCTCAACCCTTTTTTCTTCCAGGCCTCTCGCCATTAGGTAAATACACAGGACCTGTTCTTAACCTCGGGGGCCTACGGTCACTAGCTAAGCTTGTGGAGGGGAAAATATCTAAGTAGAGAAATGGGACTCACTATCCTACTTATTTCTATTTATTTAATTTGTTCCCTTTTATGAGAGGTCTTCACTCGTCCCACACAGACCCTCCTCTTTTATTTGCTCAATGAAGACCTCTCACGCCAATCTTGATGTATTTTCTCCTAGAGCCTAATTAGCCTATTGAGGATATAAATTGGGGTTCTACACCCTCGGCTCCCATCTTGAGCCCAAGTAGCTGGTCTATAAGTTTGAATGATCCTTTCTGGGGTTCACTCATTACCCCTTTAAGTAAGTACGAGAAGGACTGATTGACACATTGATAAATCAAAGGGGCAGTCCCCTTTATCAATACAGATACAGACACCCAAAAGAAAATAATGATGCAATTGTCCCTTTAAGATTCAAAAAGTCTTTTCCTATACAGCTGTCTGGCATCATCAATGAAGTCCTCTGGCCCTTGGTATTTGTTCCACCCGTCTCCTGTCAGCATCTTCTTCTTCTTCTTGTCTTCTTGTAGGAACCAGCTTCTTCCATTCATCTACAAAAGTTACCTCAACACAACTTTGAGTTATCATTTCTATAACCTTTTAGTCATGCCATGTTTCCTTGATGACATTTACAAAATAAACCACAAACCATTCCTTTAACATGACTAATTGTAACAAAACTTTAGACAAGTTTGATATTAACCAAATAATATTCTCACAAGCACTTGATCTACTCCTTCTTTCTTCCAAGAAATTAAAAGACCCCAACTTCTACAAGACCTTATACAAGGCCCTTATAAACTACCCTTAATTTATATGGGACCACACACAGGAACACTAGTCCCAGTCCTATAGTAACCTAAGATGTTCCTTAATCAATTATTTTAATAAATCTGTTACTATACTTACAAAACTTTCTGATTATAGAAATTTGCCACCAAGAGATCAGGAACTTATAGTCTAGTTTCCTGTCAACTCCAGGTAGAAGTTATGTCAAACTGCAAGCTGCATTGAGCCAGGCTCAAAGTCTGCCAAGCTTCAGCTAAGGGATCAAGTCAAGAGGGTCCCACCTCAGCACAGGCTGAACAGTTGCCCTCTTAACTTTACCATGAAATCATACCTGCAGTCCACGCCTGTCCTTCACAGGGCTGCTGCTGCATCATAGATCAGTGGCTCAGACAGCCTTCCTTGATATTCACACCTGGAGTTAGACTCAGAAAAACAGTCAGTTAACAGTCCCATTAAGTCTCTGAATGGCAAGTTTCAAAAATCAGTTTCTTAAGGAACATCTTTAAAGTGAGCCTTAAGTAGCTTGCATGCATTTTCTCCCTTGTTCCTAAAATCTTCCCATTAAGGTCATAAGTTATTGTTCTAACACATTTGCATCAGTTTCCCAGACTCTTCTATTCTCCTCTAACTGTGCCTGATCTGAAAGAATGAGATATTCTTCAAGAACTGAATCATATAAATATGATAGGTTCAAATATTAACTTCATCTTTACATTTTGGACCATGGAATGAATTCAAATTCAAACAACCACATTTAACTTGTTCATCAATGCAAAAATATTCTCTTAAAGAGACTTACTCATTGAAATTCTTTCTCCCAAACTGGAAATGTCTCTGATTTAATTCCAGTAATTAATTACACCATTTGTCTTAATATCCAATTGCTCTTACATGACCTTAAAACATTTAAGGGCCTTACTCCACATAGATACAGAGACTTTAAATCCCAGCCTTAATCTATGGGATAATGATTCCACCTTACATTTGTATCTTTATTTTACAAACTTCTAAATTATTCCCATTAATATTTTCAAAGAATATTATCTTTCATATGACTATACAAGAGCACCAATTTACCCAATCATTTGATTATTACTGGATAATTCTTACTTAATATAACTTAGTACAGTCACTCAAATTTGGTTTTCCATTTTTGAAACTTCAGAGAATTTCAGTTTATATATATATTATCTGTTGTTTTCTATCCCTACCTAAACCTTGTACCTGGTATAAGAATCTTTAGAAATGAGCTCATCTATCCTTTTTAAACTATCAGACAAATACCTTAATAAAGGAGAAATAATCTTGCTTTTACAATTATCTTATACAATTTGTGCAAAAATCCAAATTTAAAATCTATTTATCAAAGCATAAACCAATAATATACATCTGTATATAATTCTTAGAGAAATCAATCTGATCCTGTTAATTTTCTCAAATTTTGCTTTCCTATTTAATTAGACATCTATCACATTACATCTTTGTCTAATCATCTCCTCCTTTTGTAGGATGTTATCTCTATATGATATTTATTTGGGGAAATATAGGTCAAAATTGTAAGCTATTCATTCTTGCGTCCCATTGTAGTGACTCAGAGATGTTCCAGTATCTATCTATTATCTAATAGATATAGCATTGTTTACAAAACTTCTTGATAACATAAATTTGCTATGAAAGGAACGAGGGACAATGTCATATATCTTAACAGAAGGAAAGAACTTCCTTAGCTCCGTTTGATTCCAGGCATGAGTCATATCTGTTAGCCAATCATATAGCCATTAGATGCTGAAAGCAGGGCTTAGGAGTAATCAGGTGGGGATTTTCCTTTTCAGAAAGGAAATAGCAGAATTGGGAAATAGAGTCAGGAAGATCCTACCTAGGTTGTGTCCAAGGTCATCTTCAAGACTTTCTCCCAGGCATAGACATCCACCTTTAAGAATTCTCAGTCTGTAATGCCTGCCATTCCACTACTGGCTTCATGTGACCTATACCTGTAATCAGAGCTTAAAACAATATTAAATTGTAGTCCCATAAAATCTTAAATAGCAAATAAATATCCTTTAGATAGGACTGTCCCAAATTTCATGGAGCTAATAATTATCAAATCAAGCTACATAACTTTTCCATCTTCTAAAATACTTCCTCATATTTTCTCAACATAACAACTATGTAGGGGACAGGAAGGGCTTGAATAACTCCCATTTGTCCCCAAACCTTCTTATATGCCTTTTGTATTTCCAATCAAACCTTTATTTATCTTTTCCAAATCTCTCAAACCCATTATTCAGCTTTCCTTTATGTTTCAACCATAAGACAAAATAGCTCATAAATTAGTACTTCTTACTGACATAACTGCCTATACTGGAATCCCATTCCAGCTTCCTAAACAAAACAAAGAGGTTAATGACCAACCTCACAGGCTGATGGATTTATGTCCCTGCTTACTCATTCTGGAGGAAAGGGACACTTTTAGGAATTAAATCTTATACACACTGGTAAGCTCTAACTTGCTTAAAATCACAAAAATACTTTTCATCCTGATGTTAAAAGGAATACTCACTAAACTTTTCTGAAGAAAATTATTTGGAAAGTTTTAAAATGATAACATCTCTTTTTTTCTTTCCTTAAAGCAAATTAACCCTTAAACATTAGAATTC
Organism: Trichosurus vulpecula; assembly: GCF_011100635.1. Classification (NCBI taxonomy): domain Eukaryota; kingdom Metazoa; phylum Chordata; class Mammalia; order Diprotodontia; family Phalangeridae; genus Trichosurus; species Trichosurus vulpecula. The sequence continues at coordinate 28,751 of NW_023494386.1, forward strand.
ATTAACTAAGTTGGTGGAAGATGTCCTCATTCTCAAATATTTATACAGAATTCCTAGATATTATAAAGTTCCTTAGTTAAAAAGATGTTGCAATGTGGAGGACACTTAGTTTCTTAAGTTAAGAACGTACCCAATTAAATTAGCCTTATCTTTGTTTCAGTTAAACCTCAATTTCAATTCTTAATATAACAACATCCAGATTATAAGAGGAATTGTTTTTTTTTTTCTAACAACATAGGTCAAATCAAATCTGGAGTCATAATCACTAGTGGTAACATTTTAATTTCTAAGGCCCAATACTCTTAGCATTGTAAAGATTATAAAATCACATTTCTTAACAGTTTATAGTATCCTGAATTGACTGAAATTGCAAGAGGAGATTCTTGTTTAAACAGGGCCTGTATAAATACTTGACTTATAGCAAAAACAATTTTAACTGAACTTCCTTTTAGATAAAGACAAAACTTGGATTTCTTAGGTTATAGCAATTGTCCAGCTTCTTAACCTAATACAATTCTAACAAATTTCAGATTATAGAAACATCAATCTCATTACCAACATATGGAGATTTAAAAGTAATATTACTTGCTCATAACCAGATATAACAGTTTCAAACTATCACATTTTTATCATACCCTTTTTAAAGACCAATTCATATACATGACAAAATTTAGAACTCACAAGGGTTTCTCAAATTTACAGCTTAAGAGAACTATAAAAATACAATTTAGAAATAAGATGACTTCAATTACGTTTTCAGATTATCACATATAGAAATTATTAATCCAATTACTTCTGGTATTTATATATATTAATACATTAATATATATAAATACATACATTAATACATCAATACCTTAAATATTAGCTTTAGCCAAATTAAAATGCCCCATGAATTTGAGAGAGGTGTGGCCACGTCCCTTTGTGTGGCGGCAAGAACTTGGGGGCTTGAGAGGAGAGGTTCCTCTGCTTGCCTCCCCCATTTTCCCAATCAGAGGAGGATAATCTCAAATTCCTTACCATTACTTTCTTCCCTTATCTGATCCAGGATGGGAATCTGCTAAAAGGTTTTAGCTGCTCTAACTTTTATCACAGCCCTGGCTCGGTCAGAGACAGGACAACTAACTTTCACCTGGGTGAATTTCACTCCTGTGTTCACTCCTTAAAAACCCTTATCCAATCAGGAGTGACACATTTCCCTTAAATCTGAGGGAAAAGTTTCCCACTCTCTTTCTTATTTCTCTTCACCCCAAATTTGGCCAGAACTTGGAATGGAGGGAAAAAGAAAGAGCACTTTTCCTACAACTTCCCAAAAAGTTTCCAAAACTTTTACTCTCAAAACCTCTATTCACACTGTCCATGCAAATAGATTATATCTTCCTGACACTTCTCTTACTCTCTTTAATGAGTGACTGTTCAGTCTCTCAACCTGTTTCCTTTTCTCCCCAGCCTTCCAGGGACCTTTCTTTTGTTAATTACTTCCTTTTCAACTTCCCTTTCCACCTAAAAATACTTTTCTCTCTCTTTCTCCCCCTCCCGCTCTCTGATGCTGCCTGCTGCCACAGTCAGAGAGGAAGGGGAAAGAAAGGGCTGCACTCTTAGAGATAACACACTCTCTTCACACAGAAACACAGACAGATACAGAGAGAAATCCACAGAAAGAATCCAAAAGCTCAGGGGGGATTGCCAGACATCCCCAGATTCCTTTCTTTTCTCTTTTTCTATCCCAGCATCTCTAAGCCTACTCCCAGAGAGCTACCTTCAGGGATATTAGCTGTCTTACACTGTTCCTTTCTCAAGACTTCCCAAAGTCTTATCCGGGGGGACAGGGACCCTACAGACACCAACTGTCTAGTTTCTCCCTCTCTCGTCCACCCCACTCCAGGGGACAGGGACTCTACAGACACCAACTGTCTAGTTTCTCCCTCTCTCGTCCCCTCCCGGTCACCCAAGGCCCCATTGCCCTGGGCCGTGTGCACACCACTTACGGACCGATCAGCAACCCAGCTTCCTCAGCTGTCTCTGCAGTCTCTGCAATCTTCGCTAGCACAATCAGGAGCTCCATTCTATTTCGTCTCTACTTTCTCCGAGTTCCTCTCTTCGAGATCTTTTGTCCTGCCAGGAAGAGCTCTCCCCCAGCGAAACCCCAGGGCCTCCGGAAAAACGGAGTGGGTACCCTGCCCCCAGGGGTCGCAGCGGGACAGCTTCCTCCCAGGCGAGGACTAAATCTCGGTGGGACCTCCAACTGTGTGGGATGGATTTTACGAATCCAAAAATTAACAACAGAGGCTCAAGGTGAAAGTAGAAAGGAAAATTTATTACGATCCTGCAGGAAAGGGCCACCCGGACATCGAGAGGACTTGGGGGTCCTCTCAGTGTCAGAGCGCACTGGACACAGAAAATTGGGGTGTTTATATAGGTCCCTAATCGCAATTCCCCCTCCCAACCTCCTTCCTCCCAGCTTGCAGACGTAAGCCTTGAGGGTACAATCTAGACGCGATAAATCTACCCAGGGACAACGGCAAGGAACAAACAGTATGGTTATTTTTACAAGCAGGAGACAGTCATAAACCTCCCACCATCCTTATTTCATTCTACTATCAATCTCAAGGTAGTAAATCTGTCTTAAATGACAATGACGATTAAACAAACAGTTCGGTTATCGGTGACAGGCAGGAATTAGTTGTTAGTTACCTAATCCTGCACATCTATATTGCACCTGGCTTTTCGGCTTTCCATCCATTCTTCCCCAAACAGAGGTTCTCTTATCTTGGGGTCAATGTACAGGGGGTGAGTGTCCTGTGTCTTATCCTTATCCTCAGAGAATTTTATAGTTGCTGACTTATTCACCTCAACCCTTTTTTCTTCCAGGCCTCTCGCCATTAGGTAAATACACAGGACCTGTTCTTAACCTCGGGGGCCTACGGTCACTAGCTAAGCTTGTGGAGGGGAAAATATCTAAGTAGAGAAATGGGACTCACTATCCTGCTTATTTCTATTTATTTAATTTGTTCCCTTTTATGAGAGGTCTTCACTCGTCCCACACAGCACCCACTCAGGTTCTGCCCTCTGGCTCAGCCCCTAAGGCAACACCTCAGTCCCTGGTCTCTCTTTCTGAGGTGGTGTCCACACAGTCCTCAGTCTTGGGCCCCACTCCCACAGCAGTCTCTTTAGTCTCTCCTCCGGTGCCAGCTGATCCCCTCCCTTGCCAACTGGGTCCCCTAGCTAATACAGATCAGCCAGCACTCCCTAGCCCTTCCCTCACAAGAAATGGGACTTCATATCTCCCTCCTCAAAAACCATCAACGCTTTTCCCTTTAAGGGAAGTACCTGTCCCACCTAATGGAACAATGAGAGTGCATGTTCCATTCTCCATTTCGGATCTCGCTCAGGTTAAGGAGAAATTAGGGCGGTATTCAGAAGACCCCACTAAGTTCACTGAGGGTTTTAGGGACCTTTCCCTACAATTCGAACTTTCTTGGGCTGATCTGCATATCCTTTTCTCCACCTGTTGTACCACTGAGGAGAAGAGAAAAATCTGGGAACAGGCCCAAAAATCTGGGGATCAATTGGCTACTAATGACCCCATAAGATACCCCCCAGGAACAGCTGCTGTTCCAACTAGTGACCCAGGGTGGGATTACCAGAAGAGTGAAGATAGGGCAAAGAGAGACCATATGATAATTTGCCTGCTAGAAGGCTTAAAGACTGCATTTCAAAAGCAAATAAATTTTCAAAAACTTAGGGAGATTACTCAGGGAGAGAAGGAAAACCCTGCCCTCTTCCAAGACCGCTTAGTGGAGGCTATTAAGAAATATACAAATTTAGATCCTGATTCTACAGAAGGGATGGCAATTTTGAGCATGCATTTCATTAATCAGTCTGCCCCAGACATCAGGAGGAAACTGCAGAAATTGGCAATGGGACCCCAAACACCTCAGGCCCAATTAATGGAAAAGGCTTTTGGAGTTTTCAACAATAGAGACTTAGTTAAAGCAGAGGAAAAAGATCGTAGGGAAAGGGCTAGAGACAGAGAACATGCCCGATTCTTGGCTGCTGCCATAGCTGGGAAAAAGCCTGAGGGTGCTTCTGGCCCTTCTGGCAAAGGGGAAACCTGCTTTCGATGCAACAAGGAGGGGCACTGGTCCAAGGAGTGCCCTTCCAGGGCGCCCCCCCAGAGGAAGCCTCCAGGATCCGCGCCTCCAGGTCCGTGCCCAGGGTGTAACCAGGAGGGACATTGGAAAAAGGACTGTCCCCAAGGATGGAAACGTGGTAGAGCCACCTCCCAGTACCCTGTCCTCCAGTCTTCACAAGACTCGGAATGACGGGGGAGCCTAGGGCTTGGCAGTGCTCCCACGTTTTCCATCTCTCTTGCTGAGCCTTGGGCAGATATCGAGGTCGAAGGTAAGGTTACCCGATTTATAATTGATACGGGGGCAACATTCTCTGTTTTAACCAATTACTCTGGCCCAACCCGCCCCTCGACCCATAAGGTCATGGGCATCGAGGGGAAGACTAAGGGATGTCGTGAGACATACCCACTCCCCTGCTTATTTGAGGATCTGTTGTTTGAACACTCCTTCCTTATTATCTCCTCTTGCCCAGCCCCGTTGTTGGGAAGGGACCTGATGGTGAAATTGGGGAGCCAATTTTCTCTAGTTAAACCTCCCATCTCCCTTTTCCCTCTGCTCACCAGACCTTCCCACATTCCTTCAGAGGTGTGGGAGGCAGTTAAACCAATTGTTTGGGATCAGGGAATCCCTGGGAAAGCTACTCATGCCACTCCAGCCCTTGTTCGCCTCAGAGATGCTAATGTGTTCCCCAATCGCCGACAGTACCCAATTAAGCCTGAGGCTAGGGAAGGACTGCAACCATTAATTGAAAAATTTCTAAAGTTTAAAGTCCTGGTCCCCTGTCAATCACCATGCAACACTCCAATTCTTCCCGTAAGGAAGCCTAATGGAGAATACCGAATGGTCCAAGATCTTAGGAGTGTTAATGAAGCTACCATTCGGGTGCACACCATCGTTGCCAATCCTTATACCATACTCACCCAGATCCCTGGGGATACTAAATGGTTCTCTACCTTAGATCTTAAAGATGCCTTTTTCTGTATACCTTTGCACCCAGACTCACAACATATTTTTGCCTTTGAATGGATACTTCCTGGGGAATCAAGCCCGCGTCAACTAACATGGACAGTCTTGCCCCAAGGGTTTCGGGATAGCCCTCATTTATTTGGCCAGGCTTTGGGAAAGGATTTAAGGGATCTGAAATTAACTGATAGTAGCTTAATACAATATGTGGATGATATCCTTATTTGTAGCCCCACTCGGGAGGCCTCTCTGGCTGCGGCCACAGAAACCCTGAATTTCTTAGGTACTCGAGGCTACAGGGTCTCTGAACAAAGTTCAGATAGCAAGCCAGTCTGTAAAGTATCTGGGCCATGAATTAACGCCTACCTCTCGATCCCTAACCTCTGAGAGAAAGAAGGCAATCTTGTCTATCCCTATTCCAGCCACCAAGAAACAGCTCCGAACCTTTTTAGGCATGGCTGGATACTGCAGACTCTGGATCCCTAATTTTAGTCTTATTGCTAAGCCTCTTTATAACTCTACTCAAGGCCCTGACTCACTCCCTCTGGAGTGGGGCCCCGACCAGGCTCAAGCTTTTGAGACTCTGAAAGCTAAATTGACCACCGCTCCAGCATTAGCTCTACCCAATCTAGAAAAACCTTTCACTCTCTATGTTGATGAAAGGAGAGGACAGGCCTTGGGAGTCCTAACCCAGGCTTTAGGACTGGACCCCAGACCTGTTGCCTATTTTTCAAAACAATTAGACTCTGTGGCTGCTGGATGGCCTGCATGCCTCAGGGCAGTAGCTGCTACAGCCACTCTAATTGAGGAAGCCTCTAAACTCACACTTGGCCAGCCCCTGGAAGTTCTGACTCCACATAGAGTTCAGAGCATACTGGAGGCAAAGGGCCACCAATGGCTAGCTAGTGGCAGGCTCACCAAATATCAAGCCTTGCTCTTAGATACCCCTGACCTAATCCTTCGGGTGTGCCATACGCTTAACCCAGCAACTCTCCTCCCAGACAGCTCACACGCAGACACTCTCATACATGATTGTGAGGAGACCTTGGACTGCGTTCATGCTAGTCGACTGGATCTGAAAGACTTGCCTCTCCTGAACCCCGAAACAGATTGGTATACAGATGGGTCTAGCTTTATTGAAAAAGGGGTTAGGAGGGCTGGGTATGCAGTAGTCAGCCTCCACCTGTAATACAAGGAAAATTAGGAACCCCTGAGTAACCCCTAGCTACTGACAAGCCCCCCCAGAAAGAATGGATTCAGATATCTTTGGTATTTAGCAAACCCCCTGGGACTCCATGGCTCCTTCCTGAAATGTCAATAGATAGGACCATCCCACTGAGAGATAACCTGGCAGATCCTGTCTAGCAGATATCCCTGAGACTCCTTGGTTCCTTCCTGGAATGTCAATAGATAGGACCATCCCACTGAGAGATAACTTGATAGACCCTTCCTGGGAGATATCCCTGGGACTCTGTGACTCCACCAAGGAATGTAAATGAGATTATCCCACTAGTACGATAACCTGATTGAATCTTTTGATCAGCCAGGACCTTTGTTCCTCTTCCCCCCTACTCTGTACCCCCATATCCTATATAAACCAAGCCATCACCCCAACACATTTGCCATTGATTTGTGGTGCCGTACCCCGATGGCCGCCGGCTAATAAATTCTCCACTTAAAACTTATACTCTGTGGTGTGTCTCGCTCGCTTCTGGTACAACATTTTGGAGGCCCCAGCGAGATGAGGTGGTATTTCGTGTTACCGCCCTGGAGACACACACAGAATTCCGGATCTCAACAGGGAGTCTCTGCCCCCGATCCACCTTCTCTCACTTCAGAGGGCCGGCTCCTGGGGATTTCTTTTCCTAGGACTCTGATGTGGAGTGATGGTCTCGGAGAATGGGCTCTTTGCTGACCTGTCCCTTTTCGGCCTACGGAGAATTCTGGTTTTGTAGACCTCTAGAGGTAAGGTTTTTCTGGTTTGGGGCTAGCCATTTGGATCTCTGATACCATGCTAAACCCTGACGAGGCTGTGGTACAGAGCTAGGAAGCTGGGACGCCACCCTTCCTACTGGGGTGTGGGAAGATTGGGGGTCGTATCCTTGAGGAGGAAATCTTTCCCCTGAGAGGACTTGTTTAGCCTTCAATCAGCTCATGCCATTTGGTTTTCTGTTTTGTGTTTTGGGTGTGGGGAGATTGGGGGTCGTATCCTTGAGGAGGAAATCTTTCCTCTGAGAGGACTTGTTTAGCCTTCGATTTCACCCACACTGTGTGGTTCTCTGTTTTGTGTTGGAGTGTGAGAGAGATTGGGGGTCGTATCCTTGAGGAGGAAATCTTTCCTCTGAGAGGACTTGTTTAGCCTTCGATTTCACCCACACTGTGTGGTTCTCTGTTTTGTGTTGGAGTGTGAGAGAGATTGGGGGTCGTATCCTTGAGGAGGAAATCTTTCCTCTGAGTGGACTTGTTTAGCCTTCGATTTCACCCACACTGTGTGGTTCTCTGTTTTGTGTTGAGGTGTGAGAAAGATTGGGGGTCGTATCTTTGAGGAGGAAATCTTTCCTCTGAGGAGACCTGCTTAGCCTTCAATTCGATCCACACCGTGAACTTTGTTGTGTTTTGAGTTCGTCTCTGTTCGTGTGTCTGTGTTAATTGTGAAATGTCTATGTTTTGTTGAGAAAAAAAAAAAAAAAAATCTGAAACATAGGCAGCCAGAGATATCAGGCTGTCAATAGGGAAACAGACTCCCTTCCTTGTGGCTCCCGTTTGGCCAGCGTGGAACTACGGGGAATAGGTTAAAATCTGGCAAATTCTGGTTTTTAAATTGTTAAAAAGTTTGGAAATTGGTTAGTTGAATTTGGGAAGAAAGAACTCCTGAAATTGTAAATCCATTCCAGGAGCTCACTCTTGCTGAAAACATCTCCTCCCAATGAATGCCTTGTGGCTAAAACCTCAGTTAAAGTCTTCAGTGGGACTCTCGCATTTGTCCCAGTCCCTGATTCCCTTAGATTCAAGTACAAAAGAGGTTTTTGGGAGTGAGCAAGGGGTGAATTTTTACTTGAATTACAATCATTGAGATCTTTTCACTAGGGCTGCAGTAAAAGTTAAAGCAGTTAAATCAAACTCTTCTCCTCCCGGATCAGATTAGTAGAGGATGCAGGAGAACTGTAGGGAAAAACTTAAATCGCCCTCCCCACCGGGCAATGAGGAGAGGGATAGAAATTCACAGACTGACAGTCAGTCCTGTGCCCCTGAGTACCTTTGTAGCCCGTCCTTGTGGTAAAGTTTAAAAAGTGAATTTGTGAAAGAGAGAGATAGAAAACCTGTATAAGGAACTTAGGGGGTGGTAGAGCAGCAGCTTGAGATTACCTGTCTAGTCAGGAGTCCATGTTCTCCTCTTGGCTGCCATGTGCTGCTCCTGGTCTCACCCTTCCCCCACCCTCCACATTGAAAGGTTATCAGAGCTGAAACTAAAGGAAACTTGTAAAGAAATAGGGCTGGTTAGTTAGTGCTTGGAAGGGTAGGCGCCTTGCCCTCAAGGGGCTGCCAGGCCCCACCTAGGGAGGAGCCCTTTAGAAAACTAAAAGGGATTTTTTCCTGCTCTTATCGCCCTTGGGAGTCCAAAAAAAATCCTTTTAGGCATTTTTGTATAAGATGAAGCTTGGAAAAAGTGGGTGCAAAATTAAGTTTCTCTTTCTTTCATAAGTTCATTCATGGCCAGGCAAAAGTTCCTATACCTGGGCCAGAGGTAGTGGTGCTGAAGAATATACAGCTAAATAAAGTGTATTTGGCATGTTAATGTATTAATATATGTGATACATGTATTTATATATTAATACATTAACATATAATACCAAAAGTAATAAGATGAATAATTTCTACATGTGTATCTGGACATGCAATAGATGTCATCTGAAAATTATTGTTTCTGTATTTCTAAACTTGCATTGTGTTCCCAAAAATTCTCTTAGATTGTGAAATTTGAGAAGACCATTGTGTGGTAAGAAATGATATTATAGCAATTTTAATCTGATTTTGATATATGTGAATTGGGTTTTTTTAAAGGGATGTGATAAAATTTGGAACTGTTATATGTGGTTATAACAAGTAAATAATTAATAATACTGATATTTAACCGTGAGAACAGACTTTCTGTGTGAAAAAAAAGTTTTCTATTATGAGAATATATCTGGTGATTTAAAGTTATAGTTTCAAATAATGATATGAAAGATTCTCTGTGCAAGGAGATTTAGAAATGTGTTCACCTAAATTGATAAAAGGGTTGTTTCAAGTTTTAAAATGCATAATTATGTTTAGGGCACTGGTACATTTCTAAATTGTGTATTTTGACAAACAGATGTATCAGCAATATTGAAAAATGTGGTAATCTTTTACAATGCAGAGAATATTGGGCCTTAGAAATTAAAATGTTACCACTAGTGGTTATGAATCAGATTTGATTTGCTTATCCAACTCAGTTATGATCACTAGATTGGTAATTAATTGGAATCTGTTTCAAGTTTTAGATACATGATAATTGCTTGTGGTGTACTTATTTCTAAGTTAGTTATTATATACAAATTGGTTAACATCGCATTACCTGTGCTGTTAGAGAATAATTTCTCTTATAATTTGGATGTTGTTAGATTAAGAATCGTAGTTAATTAAGAAATTGAGGTTATTAACTGAAACAAGAATTTTTGAAACCATCTAGTCATGAATTCTTATCAATCTTGTGTGAGTTTTCTGTGTAGAGGAATTCTTATGGAAAAAGCTTTTTTAAGTCCTGGTAAACCTTATTGTGATAAGGCTAATTAATTGAGTATGTAATTTATAGAAATTAAGTGTCCTCCCATTATAACACTTTTTGATTAAGGAACTTTGTAATGTCTAAGAATTCTGTGCAATATTGAGAATGAGGACATTTGGCACCAACTTAGTTAATGAATTCCAGCATTTAAAGGTTATTTTGCTTTAAGAAGGGAAAATACTTTTGAAAAAAATGTTCTGTAAAATATTTTTGGATAATTTTAGAAGGCCTGCTGAATTTCCACCTGTAAGCCAATTGGTTGCAGTTCAAACCTATTGTGAGTTCTCAGAGTTTCTGGGTGAGAACCTTATTAGAATTATTAGAATTAATGCTTATCTATAGAAGCCTTGAGAGGGAGGTTGAAGGCCCATTTGATGTCTTATTCAAGCTTTTTTTTGAGTAAGGAGGTTCCAAACGACAGTCTGAATTCCTTACTCCTCCCTGCCCTTAGTTTAGATAAGGAGAAAAGAATTTCACCTTAGCCCACCTGTCAGAAGGGAAGGAAAGGGGAGGGGCAGCAATAAGAGGACGGTAGGGGCCTAGAAGCCTCCAACTTGGCTTGTTTTTAAAAAAAAACTGGTAAGATTAGACTAAGACTTGAGATGGGTTTGGCCTAGTAGGTTAATTAGTGAAGTCTGCCAACTGATGGAGAAGAACCCACCTTCAGGGGGAGATGAGATGGCAGATCTTTTTAATAAGTGTTCCTTCTTTTAGAATGAGTTATCACGAAAAACAAATCCCCTTTTTTTGTGTCTTTGTGGTTTAAGAAGCTGGAATGGGATTCCAGTATACACAGTTATGACAATGAAAGTACTAACTTATGAGTTGTTTTGTCTTATGGTTGAAATGTAAAGAAGACTTAGTACTAGGTTTGAAAGATTTGGAAAGGTGAATTAAGGTTGAGGGAAAATAGGAAAGGCAGATAAGAAAGTTTGGGGACAAATGGGAGTTAGCTAAGCCTCTCCTGTCCCGAGAATGATAGTTTCAGATGGTCAAAGTAAGTTGGAGATGAGTGTGAGGAAGTATTTAGAAGATGGAAAAGTTATGTAGCTTGATTTGATAATTGTTAGCTCAATAAAATTTGGGCAGTCTTATTTGAAGGATATTTATTTGCTATTTAAGATTTTATGGGACTACAATTTAATATTGTCTTAAGCTCTGATTACAGGACTAGGTCACATGAAGCCAGTAATGGCACGGCAGGCGTTACAAGCTGAGAATTTTTTAGGTGGGTCTGCCTGGGAGCAGTCGTGAAGACGACCTTGGACACAGCCTAGGTAGGATCTTCCTGACTTTATTTCCCAACTCTGCTATTTCCTTTCTGAAAAGGAAAGTCCCCACCTGGTTACTCCTAAGCCCTGCTTTCAGCACCTGGTGACTATAAGATTGGCTATCAGATATGACTCGTGCCTGGAATCAAACAGAGCTAAGGAAGTAAGTTTTTTCCTTCTGTTATGATATATGACATAGTCCCTCATTTCTTTCATAGCAAATTTAAATTATCAAGAAGTTTTGTAAGCACTATGCTAAATATGTTAAGTAATAGATAGATGAATATTGAAATATCTCTGAGTTATTATAATAGGATATAGGTATGAATAGCTTACAATTTTAACTTAGGTTCATGACCAAATAAAACATTGAAATAATATAGGGATAACATCCTCCAAAAGGGGAAAATGATAGGCAAAGCAAATAAGGCAAAGATGTAATGTGATAGATGTCTAATAAAAGGAAGGGATAGCGAATTTTGAAAAAAGGCAATTGATTGATTCCCCTAAGAATTATGTACAGATGTGTATGATTGGCTCTAAAAATTTATCAATTCTGGAAATTCGAGCTGTTAAGTGTGTTTTGGTAATAAGATCTTAAATTTGGATGCTAATACAAGAAAACTGTATAAGATAGTGGTACAGGTGAAAATATATTCCCTTTGTAAAGTATCTGTAAGTTATAGTAAGTTAAAATTGTCTGAGAATTTCTAGATCTGAACCAGAGAAGCAGAACTCTCTTTTACTATCAAGGGACCAGATAACTACAATCAGGCATCTGGGATTTTAAAATACTGCTTTAAATGAACATTGTGAGGAGTGGACATCTGGGCCTATAGAAGACCTCGCCCTGCGGTTCCAAGAGCCTGAGAGGGACAGCACTGGACGCGGACGGCTTTCTCACGGGATCCGGAACCAGAACCTGAGCAAAGACCTGCTTTTTTCCCCTTCTGCGTCCTTGTGTTCCCAAGACTGTTTTTCCTGAACTTTTATTATGTTCCCTCTGCTTACTTACAATTAGTTTACAATTCCTGCCCGTCCCTGGGGATGTCCAAATACAGAAAAGGGAAAACCTGACTCCACCTAGATAGGGATTTTAAAACTTCATTCACCCTGTGGAAAAGAGGTTTTTTTTTTTCCATACCTCTAATTGGTCTTTAGGCGAAACTTTCAGTTTGCCTTTGACCAAAAAAAAAAGGGGGAAATGTGGGATGTTTTCGGAAATGTGGGATGTTTTATACCATTTTTTTAAATTTCTGGAGTGCAGTACCTGGGGAGGCTCCTTGGACTCTCCTTGAGTCTTCCAACTAGGTCTGGCCTTCCCCTGGGGCCAACGACCTAGTGTTCCTTTTATTGTCACCCCTGCTTAGCATTTTGGTTGGCCTCCTAATTTTATTGTTATGCCCCATCAGGTCGTTCCTTTTTCAAGGATTTGAAATTCCCATGAAGAAAAAAAGTGGGGAATGTAATACAAGGAAAATTAGGAACCCCTGAGTAACCCCTAGCTACTGACAAGCCCCCCCAGAAAGAATGGATTCAGATATCTTTGGTATTTAGCAAACCCCCTGGGACTCCATGGCTCCTTCCTGAAATGTCAATAGATAGGACCATCCCACTGAGAGATAACCTGGCAGATCCTGTCTAGCAGATATCCCTGAGACTCCTTGGTTCCTTCCTGGAATGTCAATAGATAGGACCATCCCACTGAGAGATAACTTGATAGACCCTTCCTGGGAGATATCCCTGGGACTCTGTGACTCCACCAAGGAATGTAAATGAGATTATCCCACTAGTACGATAACCTGATTGAATCTTTTGATCAGCCAGGACCTTTGTTCCTCTTCCCCCCTACTCTGTACCCCCATATCCTATATAAACCAAGCCATCACCCCAACACATTTGCCATTGATTTGTGGTGCCGTACCCCGATGGCCGCCGGCTAATAAATTCTCCACTTAAAACTTATACTCTGTGGTGTGTCTCGCTCGCTTCTGGTACAACACACCAAACCATAGAGGCAAAACCCCTGCCCCCTGGGACCTCTGCCCAGAAGGCAGAGTTGATAGCACTCACCAGAGCCCTAGAGCTAGGGGAAAATAAGAGAGTAAATGTTTTTACTGACTCAAAATATGCTTTCCATGTTCTACATGCCCATGGAGCAATTTGGAAAGGGAGGGGATACCTGACAGCAAAAAATTCCCCTATCAAACATGCCCAGGAGATTTTACATCTCCTCCAAGCTGTTCAAAAGCCATCAGAGATAGCTGTTATCTTTTGCAAAGGCCACCAGAAAGGGGAAATGGATCAGGCGGTGGGAAATCGCCTGGCAGACGCTGCAGCTAAGAATGCAGCCCGGCAGCTAACTATACTGGCCCCTTTACTCCCACAGCTCCCTGATTCCTTCACACCCTCCTACAGTACCCAAGAACAGGCCCTCGCCAAAGAAAGGGGATATACTCTCTCCCCCTCCGGGTGGTTTCAGACACCTGCAGGCCAGCTTCTTATTCCAGGGGAAAGCCAGTGGAAGCTTCTTTTTAGCCTACACCAGGCTACACACCTGGGAAAGAATGCCCTCCAGTCTCTGATAAAGCCCATTTTTATAGGCAGTAAGCTAGGAGAAACTATCCGACAAGTCTGTCGGGCTTGCCCAACTTGTGCCCAGGTGAATCCTGAAGGGGCAGTCAAACCTCCCCCTCTTTTAAAACCTGTTCAGAGGAGGGGTACCTACCCAGGTGAAGACTGGCAGATAGACTTTACACACATGCCCCCATGCAGGGGTTTCAGATTTCTTTTGGTTTTTGTTGATACCTTTACTAACTGGATAGAGGCTTTTCCTTGCAGAATTGAAAAGGCTCAGGAGGTATCAAAATTCCTGTTGAAGGAAGTTATACCTCGCTTTGGCTTGCCTGGCTCCTTACAGAGTGACAATGGCCCAGCCTTTATTTCACAGATAACTCAGGCTGTGGCAAAGACACTTAAAATCACTTACCACCTCCACTCAGCCTGGAATCCAAAATCTTCTGGTAAAGTAGAGAAAATGAATCATACCCTTAAGCGAGTTCTTACTAAACTGTGCATAGAAACTCGAGAGGATTGGATTAAGAATCTTCCAATTGGGCTTCTCAGAGTGCGCATCACACCTCGGGAAAATATCAAGCTCAGTCCCTTTGAACTCCTCTATGGGAGGCCCTTTCTAACCTCTGACATCCTGGTAGACCCAGAACAGCATTTAATCACCCAATTTGCAACTCAACTAGGGGCAGTCAGGAATGCTTTAACTGAATATGCCAATAAGTGTCTTCCAAAACCTGTCAGCAATGACAAAGAGTATCCTGCTACAGTACAACCGGGGGATTGGGTCTACTTAAAATCATGGAAAACCCAAAAGGGTGAACAGTTAGATGTTAACTGGAAAGGACCTTACAGAGTCATACTGACCACTCCAACAGCAGTAAAACTCGAAGGCCTCCCCAGCTGGACTCATAATTCTAGGATTAAACCAGAGTCACCTCTTGTTTTTCCCCCAGAGACTCCGGAATATACCTGTGAGCCCTTGGAGGACCTCAAGTTCCTGTTTAGAAAGACTCCAACACCCTCCAGGGAACAGGTGGATAAAAGGAAGTGAAATCTTTTGGCTTTTCATCTCTTTTTCCCCCTCTCAAAATCATTTCCCTTTATAAGACAATGATAATACTGATCCTCTTTCTGCTCCTCCCTGATACGTCTTCCTATATTAGCCCCTGTTCTGATTCCTCTGTGGCGTATACTCCTCTTGTGCTTGTTTGGTCCTTGTTTGCTTAACCTCCTTGCCAGGTTTGTCTCCTCCAGGGTCCTAGCTATCAACTTCCAGATGACTGCTCAGGCTGTATATCAACCTCCAACTAAATCCAAGGTCTCCAGCACTGGACCTGACACCTACCCTGTTCTGAAATCTGACCCTTTGTGATACCTGAGTAGCCAGCTATTGCTGAAAACCCTGCCCCCAGCCCCTAACTGCAAACCCCAGTCTGCATAAGAAAAAAACAGACTGAGGTCCGAGTGTCCTGGGCCCCTAAGATATTTCCATGGAATGTAAGCTGATTACCAGGAAAGCCTAACGATCTTCCTTTATCTAACTGAGTTGGCTGGGAGACAACTTTATCTCTTGTCTCAACAAAACCCAGCTGGACCATCACTCAGTCTGCCTGTGGCCTTGAAGGATGAAAGCCACAGCCCAAGATATTCTTTTGCATTATGTGACTGTTCCTAGCTCTTATCTCATAAGTCATGTTGTGGGATGTATGGCAAACTGGACACAGAGATCCGGAGTTGTAATTCCAATTGACACTTTGTCAACTATCTGATATGTTGTATTTACAATCTATTAAGGAGTTTCCTTTGATCATGGTCATAAAAGGTACAGGCGTGCCGAGTCTGCAAAATGACATTTCAAGAGATAATTATGCACTGAATCCTGTATTCTCTATAAAAACTACCCTCTCCCTTTAAACGTGGTCATTTGTCCTGGGAATTTTCCCCGAATGACCGCCGGCTAATAAACTTCTCCATTTAAAACTTAAACTCTGTTCGTGTGTCTCACTCGCTTCTGGTATAACATTTTGGAGGCCCCAGCGAGATGAGGCGGTATTCCGTGTTACCGCCCTGGAGACACACACAGAATTCCGGACCTCAACAGGGAGTCTCTGCCCCCGATCCACCTTCTCTCACTTCAGAGGGCCGGCTCCTGGGGATTTCTTTTCCTAGGACTCTGATGTGGGGAGATGGTCTCGGAGAATGGGCTCTTTGCTGACTCGTCCCTTTTCGGCCTTCGGAGAAGATCTGGTTTCAAATCCTCTAGAGGTAAGGTTCTGTTCTGTTCTGGGCTAGCCACTCTGGTCTCTGTTACCACGACACCCCTGACGAGGGGAAGGTGGGCAGAGTGGAAG
>NW_023494387.1:0-35000 GCF_011100635.1 Trichosurus vulpecula
TAATGCTTATAAAAAGCACTTAGCACAGTGCTCAGTGTATGGTAGGTGCTATATAAATTCTAGCTAATATAATTACATAGCAGATGTCTATTAAATGTTTATTGAATTTAATTGGACTTATAGTATCATGAGTTTAGAGCTAGAAGGAGCCTAAGAGACAATTTAATTCAGGGGTGGGGAACCTGCAGCCTTGAGGACACATGTGGCCCTCTAGGTCCTCAAGTGTAGCCCTTTGAATCCAAACTTCGTAGAACAAATCCCCTCTAGGTCCTCAAGTGTGGCCCTTTGGCTGAATCCTAACTTCACAGAACAAATCCCCTTCATAAAAGGATTTGTTCTGTCAGACTTGGACTCAGTCAAAAGGCCACACCGGAGGCCCTAGAAGGCCACAGGTTCCCCACCCCTGAATTTAACTTCCTCATTTAACAGGTGAGGAAATGTAAGACTGAGGTTGAGTGATTGATCCAAGGTCACCCATATAGTAGGTGACAGAAGAGCCCAGGCCTTCTTCGCTCCAGGGCCAGAACATTCCTCTACCCAGAGGCCTCTCCCCATTTCTTCCCCTATATTTGCCCACTCAGAACGTTAGAGCCTCTGCTAAGGCCTTACTTCTGGGCTTGGCTCCCACTGCTTCCAACCCTGCCTTCTGTCTTCCCTCTTTGTGGCCATCACAGGTTTACAGGTGGGCTGAGGGAGTCTAAAGGGCCCCTTATCGAACCAGGGAGGCCAGGCTCCACCTCCTCCATGCTAGTTGTTTTGGGCAGTTTGTTAGCCTGGGAAGGGCAGCAGAGTGTGGCTCTGCTGTGCACTGGGCGGGGCCCATGCACCAACAGTCTCCAGTGAGTTTGAGGTCAAACGTCTGTCTTGGTTCACTCAGGGCTTGAAGCTATGGGGCTTGTGACAGCCAGAGCTAACTCTACCCAGAGGGAACAGTCTCAAAAAGGCGCCAGGGTACCTGGGCAAGGCCAATGGATTTGCAGTCAGAGGATCTGGGTTCAAATACTACCCCTACTTCTTAACGTGGAAAAAGGGCCAGTCAATTAACTAGCCAGCTCCTGCTTTCCCATTGTAGAATGCAGACACGTGGGCAAGCCCTCAACAGACACGTCTGCTTACCAGGTCTAAATCAATGATTCTATGATAGTATGTATGACCTTAGAAAAGTCATTTTCTCCACCCTGGGCTTCAGCTTCCACCTCAGTAAAATGCAAAGGATGGATTGAATGGCCTCTAAGTGTCTTCTCAGGCATGAATCTAGGAACCTATGGGTGATCTCACACTGGTCCCTTCAGCTCTTTTGGCCTCAGTTTCCCTAAATGCCCAGGAGGGTCTTGGACAAGTCTCCAAATTCCTTGTTACCTCTAGGAGCCTAGAAGCCTGTGGATGATGTCACACCAGTCCCTTCAGCTCCCTAGGTCTCAGTTTACCCTACAGCCACAGGAGAGGCTCTGAATCAAAGGCCTTGTCAGTTTTAGACCCAGGACCCTGTTAATTACCTTAAACCAGTCCCCTTAGTTCTCTAAGCCTCGGTTTCTCCTAAAGTCCAAGGAGGGAATTGGACTCTTAAGAGCCTGAAGGTATTGTCAGCTTTATGCCAAGGAGCCTGTGGGTGACCACACAAAGGTCCCTATAGCTCCCTTGTCCTCAGTTTCCCCTCAGTCACAGTAGGAGCTTGTACTCTAAGGAGTCTGAAGGCCTTGTCAGGTCTAGGCCTAGGAGCCTGGTCATGATCTTATAGAGTTTCCTTCAGTTGTCTAGGCTTCATTTTCCTCTACAGTGACAAGAAGGGCTTGGAGTCTAAGGCCTCTGAGGGCCTTGTCAGGTCTAGACCAAGAAGGCTGTGGGTAACCTCACAAAAGTCCCTTAAGCTCACTTGTCCTCAGTTTCCCCTACAGTCACAGGAGGAGCTTGTACTCTAAGGAGTATGAAGGCCTTGTCAGGTCGAGGCCAAGGAGCCTGTGGGTGATCTCATAGTCGTCCCTTCAGCTTCCTAGGCCTCAGTTTCTCTTAGAGTCACAGGAAGGAGTCAGAGGGCACAGTCTCTGAGGCCCTGCCAACTCTAGGTCTAGGGGCCTATGGAAGATCTCACACAAGCCACTAACTCTCTCTTGGCCTCAGTTTACCCTACAGTAAAATGAGAGTAATAACTACTTTTCCTATCTATCCTCAGGTTTTTTGTGAGGATGGGTGTAGCATGCTTGATAAATCCCAAGGCATTTTAGAAATGCCACTTCAACCAATGGAAAGCTTCTTCACCTGCTTTCAGGCCCCTCTTTCCTGTTTTGTTTTATTTTGTTTTTGCCTTTTCTTTTAAACAAATTGTAGTTTTTTGCATTGGCTCACTTGCTGGAGTTGGAGTTAGGAGAACCTGGTGGCAATGTGTGGATGTCACATATATAGCTGTTAGAGCGCCCCCTGGTGGGCCTGAACGCTGAACACCGTACCCAGAACCAGTGGAGTGTCAGGAGTCCTCAGCCCGGAGATGCTAATTATTGCTGAGGGATTGGAGCCAATGGCACTGTGGTTCTTATTCACAAAGCTTCCATCTTGGAAATGCCACTTGGGCCAATGTGGAAGCAGGACCAAGGGTCCCATTCAAAAGCCCTGAGCTGCCCAAGGGGCCTTTGCTATAGGCAGCTAGGGTGTCTCAGTGGATAGAGTGCTGGGTCTGGAGTCAAAAGTATCTGAGTTCAAATCCAGCCTTAGACCCCTGGGCAGGTCATTCTGCCTCAGTTTCCTCATGTGCAAAATCAGGATGATAATAATAGCATATCTTTTGGAATTTGTTACAAGGATCAAAAAAGCACTTAGTATAGTAGCTGCTGCATAGTAGGTGCTTAATGTTTGTTCTTTCCCTCACCCTCCCAGGAAAGGTTAGGAAAAGAAGGCAATAACAGGCAGTGGAATATGATGGGAAGAGCACCGGCACTTGGGGTCCAAAGATCCCTACTACATCTTCTGTAAAGTCAGGTCTCTTTGAGACTCAGTTTCTCCCTCTGCAAAATAAGTCATTAGATGAGGGCATCTCCCAACTATTGATCCTATGAGTATGAGTCTTGTGCTTTAACTTTGTCCAGGAGCCCCAAAGTTCTAAGAAAAGTTTATACCTGTGCAGGGAGTTAGCAGCAATCAACAAGCATCATTAAGTTCCTACTGCGTGCCAGATACTGGGCATGAGGATTTAGACTGATAGTAGATAGAACTCTCTGGTGAAGAAACTCCCCTCCCAGTGCATTTTGGTCCCTTCTCTGAAGCTTATATCCTTACAAAGTTGCCCAGAGCACTGAAAGGTTAAGTTATTTGCCTGAGGCTACACAGCCAAGACAAAAACCAAACTGCCACTGTCCTCGAGGAGCTTACATTCTAGGGATGGGAAGAGAATCACCATGTACACATTTAATTACATATGGTCAAATATCCCAAGGGGATCCATGATCTCAAGGATTTGGGAACTCCTAACATGCAGGTGAAAATCCAGTGATTCATGCCCATGCTTTGGGACTCCTGTCCATGTCCTCCCATAAATTCCCCACAAAGGGACCACTCCAGGTACTAGAGACAAGAGCTTCCTGTTGTTTCATTGTTGTTCTTGAGTCATTTTCAGTTGCATCTGAATCTTCTGGGGTTTTCTTGGCAGAGATACTGGAGGGGTTTGCCATTTCCTTCTCCAGCTCATTTTACAGATAGAGAAACAGAGGCACACAGGGTGAAGTGACTTGCCCAGGGTCACCCAGCTAGTAAATGTCGGAGGCTGGATTTGAACTGAGTGCCTGGTGCTCTATCCACCGCAGCGCTGCCTAGCTGACCAACTTTTTGAAATCACAAGACCTGAGGCTACAGTCTTATTCACCCCAAAAAGGAAAAGAATACGGGCAAAGGCCAAGGACTGAGGTCCTTTCACAGGGCCATATGGCACCAGAGGAGAGAGAGGACCATGGCTTCTTCCTTTACAGCATTGTCTCCTACTGGTCCCCATGAGTGAAGGAGTCATGGAATGAGACAAAGAGTCATCCCTGGCTCTTCACTTTCTCTTTCCCTCTCTCCCTCTTCCTCCCTCCCCCACCATATCATCTTAGCCTCCAAATCAGTTTTCCTACAAATTCCCCTCTCCCACCCCTCTTTCACACAGCTGCCAAGTTTATATTCCTAAAACACACATCTGACCACCATATTCCAAAGCCTTCACTGGCTCCCTATTGCTTTTGGGATAAAACACAAAATGTCCAATATTGAAAACTCCCTCCACTCCACTCTGCTTCCCTTTTCAGTCACATTTCATCCAATTCCCTTCATGCACTCTCCATTCTAGTCTAGCTGATCTGCTCACTGCTGCCTGGTGTAAATGACACTCCTTTTCATGTTACGATGTCTTTTATTTTATTTATTATTATAACATTATTACAATATATAATATAATAAATACAGACTGCAATATAATAAATGTTACATATTGTTATTATTTATTATTTGTTTTATTTTTTATTCATTCCTGAACATCCTCATGCCTCATTTTTCTTTGTAAACCAAACAACATATCAGTGGAGTATGACAGTATATGCACTATCTCCCACCCATAGTATACCACCTTAGCAAAGAAGAGAGGGAGGCACTTTTTTCATCTCTCCCTCAGGGTCAAACTTGGTCATTAGAATTACTCAGAGTTCAGTTTCATTTTGTCACACATGACATCCTATCTCCTGCCTCCACACCTTTGCCTACATGGCATGTTTTCCTCACCTTGGCCCCGTAGAATCTTAAGCTTTCTTGTCAGGTGCCACCTTCTACACAAGACCTTTGCAGAAATGCCCCCCCAATAGGACTCTTGCCTTTTTGAAATTACTTACGATTTACTTACTTGACAGGAGGCAGTGTAGTATAATGGTTACAGAGCTAGGTTTAGTCAGGAAGAACTGGGTTCAGGTGTTGCCTCTGACACGTATGACCATGTGACCCTATTCAAGCCAATCACCCTCTCAGTGCCCCCAGGCCACTCTTAGTCGCAAAGGAGGTGCCATCTGCATCGGTAGAGGGGGTCTGTTCATTCAGGAATTCCCAATATCAGTGAAATCACAGGTCTGCTCAAACAATTACTGGCATGTCTGTCATGCCCTCTTCCCTCCCCGCCCAGTAGAATCGATACTCTTTGAGGGCAGGGCTGGTTTCAACACAGTCTTTGTTGCTCCAGCATCTGGAAGAGTGCTGGGCACATAATACACGGAATCAACGTTGCTTGAATTGTGTGAATATCCCATATCCTTGTCTCCCATGGGATATTTCTAATAAGTTAATAATCTTCAAATATATATTAAAGCATTACAAAATTGAACATAAAGTAACAGAATATATCTGTTGTCCATTGTATTTTAATGTCTTATTTTGATTGCTATCTTTTTTTACATATTCTTCATTTCTAAATATACCTCCCCCCCCCCATGAGCCATCCCTAGTAACGAGGAACAATTAAAAATTGAGTCACATTTCAACCATGCCTGATGACAGTATATACAATATTCTCTATTCATTGCCTCCCTCCTTTGCAAAGAAGGTAGGGTGGGGCATTTTTAAAGGGAGCCAATAGCTCAGAGCACTGGGTCTAGAGACAGGTCTAAAGACCTGAATTCAAATCTAGCCCCAGACACTTCCTAGCTGTGTGACCCTGGGCAAGTCACTTAACCTCTGATTGCCTGACAAAATGGATCCACAGGAGAAGGAAATGGCAAACCACTCCAATGTCTTTGCCAAGAAAACCCCAAATGAGGTCTTGAAGGGCCAGACACGACTGAATCAACTGAACAAGAAAGGGCATTTTTCTCAGTTCTGTTGGATTGAATACCCCATCTCCTTCTCCCTTATAAGGTATTTTGGGAACTTTTAAATCTTAAAATATAAAATGTTTAAAAATTAAAAATAAAACCCCCAGAATATGCTTTTTAAAAGGTAATATATTGGAACTCAAAATTTTAAAAACAAATGTTAAATTTTGTTTTACTTGTAATTTGGAGAAAATAAAATACTAAATAAGGAAAGAAAGGTAATATATTCAATTAAAAGGTTTTTTCCAGTATATCATAGCTTTTTTCTTAATCATAAACTCACAGAAAAAGGCAAATAGTAGGTAGAATTACTAACTAATTCCTACCTTCTCAATCTAAGATGTGAGATGTGGTTACATAACATCTTGAATACGTAATGGAACTATGATTGCCTCAATGTGGACACTATCTCCCATGGTACAGATTGCAATCTAACTACATCCCTTCATCCTGTGGAACAAGGAGTCCATCCATTAATCTCCCAAAGGTGGTTCACCCATGCATACCAATGGAGGACGTGGGCTACAGACCATTTGGCCGTTCCATTGGAAAATAACATTCTCAGAAGTGGAAATCAGTTCCGGACAGATCTTGGGGAGGACATCTTTACCAGACAAAACTTTCTGCAAAGACTTTTCCCCCCCAGTTACCTGTTTCCCTTCTAATTTTAACTACCTTAGATTTGTTTATGCCAAAGCCTTTTAATTTTATATAACAAAACTTCCTCATTTTTGTTAATCTATTTTGTCTTCTTTAATCATGAAATCTTCTCCTATCCATAGATCTGAAAGGTTATTTCTTCCTTGGTCCTCTCATTGAATTACATTATTTTTTATGTCTAAGTCTATTCCCCAGGTATTTTTGGTTCAACAGTGATATTTCTTCCAGTAACTGGAGGCTTTGGACTTACCTGACACTAGTTTACTGAGTTTGTTAGCTTCTGTATGTTGTTCCACTGGTAGACCCATTTTTGAACCAGTACCCAATCTGATGGCAGTTTTTCGACACCGATTTAAGTTGCATACTTCTTCCTTGGCAATGTGCCACCGCTTCCTTAGGTCATCCACTTTGGTTCTTTGGAGACTGTGACATTCAATGACGTCACTGGAAGAGTATTGGTGTTAAAAACATGAAAGCACCATCCACTTTACTTTGCACATATTTTGTATGTATTTATCTTCCTACACGTGCCCACCTTCCCACTACCGGCCCTGAGAATCTAACCTGAGGTCCATTACTGGTTTTGTTTCAGTCTTTCTAACTTTTAGCAGCTAGACAAGCCACAGTTGAGATAAATAGATATTTTATTCCATTTTTGTTTACATTCAAGTGTTTCAACCATCTGGAATTTACTGGGGTGTATGGCGTAGTATGTGTCTCTAAATTCGTTTTCTACCAAATTGCCAAACCATTTTCACAAGTACGTTTTGTTAAATAGTGAACTCTTTCTCCTCAGTTTTGATTTTCAGTAAGTTTATAAAACATTAGGCTTTAATATATACCAACTTAGCATATACGATGAGATTTCCTAAACACCCTTTTGCTTTCCTGACTCCATATCTTTGCTAATACTGTTCCTTCTGCCTAGAATATAATCCCTGCCCCTTCCATCTATGCCAATCAAAACTCACCTTTCACAGAAGACTTTTTTAATTTAATAAAATATTTTAAAACTTAAAAAAATTCATCCATCAAGCAACATCTTAAATGTCTCCTCCTCCTTGGGGCCTTCCCTAATTTCTCCCCACCTCCAACCAGATATGATCTCTCCTTCTTCGAAACCCCCATATTCTTTTGTATTTTTTCTAATTTCATGCTTATGTATTTTTATCTCAATGGATGGAATAGAAAAGTTTCTATTAAGCCCTTACTACATGCAAAGCATTGGGGTCACAAATAGAGAATCAAGAAAATTCTTGTTTGTCAAGGAGCTCCTGTTCTAATTAGGGAAGGCAACACATAAAGGGGGGGGCGGTGTTCAGCCTCATGGCAGATGGAAAGGCCAGGTGGTTGGTACTGAGTCTCTGGTAGGAAATAGAAACTTCATTTTCAATGGCAGCTACATCACAGAAAATGCACAACCATACGCTTTGCTTCTGTAACCTGCAGATAAAACCTCCCCCGTGTGTCATCTCCCCGTGTTAGAAAGAGAGCTCATGGAGAACAGGGACTGTCCTGATTTTCTATTTGTAAGCCCAGTACGTCTTACGTGGTATATACAACATGGTATGCAGTGGTGGGATTCAAATACCAGTTCTCCACAGAACCGAGCTGAGGCACCGCTGCCACCGCTGCTGATGGGGTGGGCACTGGCCCCGCCCCTGCTAACTCAACCTAAAATTAGGTACCAGTTCTGCAAACCAGCCAAATCCCACCACTGATGGTATGGCACCATATCAATGTTGTTGATGGCACAATATCAATCAGTTGTTATTAGCTGTAGGAGTGTGCTTAATAAACGCTTCTTCACGCGTTGCTTTCATGCAGGCAAAGCAGCAGGGCAGATGGTAAGGCCCAGCCTTTGGGAGCAATGGCAGAGCAGATGGCCACTGACTAATGACTATTGGGAAGGGAGTAGCAGGCCCAAGATCAGGGAGTGGGGCTCTGGGGTGTCTCAGACAAAAGTGGGGAGGGATGAAGGAGTTGGGGTGTGGTTCTAGCATCCAGCCAAGAGGCAGTGTCCATCAAGATGCAGTCATACATTTTTGGACATGGCTACCATGTAGATTCAGTTTGCTTGACTATGCTTAATTGACTACAAGGGGTTTCCCTCCCTTTCTTTCTCTGTTTTCAGTAGGGATGGGGAGGGCCATTGGAAAAAACATTTTTTTAAAACAATTCACATAAGAGTTCATAAGGCAAGAGAGTTTTGGAAATGCTATGTAGAATCTGCTATAGACTTTTATTATGAAAAGGAAATTCAGTTTCAGAATCTTTTTGTGTTCTATGTGGAAAAAATTTGTTTAAACTCAGAATAAAATTTTTTTTTCTTTAAAAAGAGCATGGGGCAGCTAGGTGGTGTAGTGAGTAGAGTACCGGCCCTGGAGTCAGGAGGGCCTGAGTTCAAATCTGGCCTCAGACACTTACTAGCTGTGTGACCTTGGGCAAGTCACTTAACCCCAATTGGTTTGCCTTCCCCCTTCCAAAAAAAAGAGCAAATGTGCGGTGCCTGGTGGGAACTGTGCAATGGAAGAGGTAAAGGGCTTGCTAAAGTCTGCTCCTGCTGGCTCATTTGGCCTCTAAGTTGGAGGGCTGGGGCAGGGGAAGGGAAGGTCCTCAGACTAGCAGGAGTATAAGACAAAGACAATATTCTTAAGTGCATTACAAAGATGGCAATGTGGTACAGTGGATAGAAGCTAGACTTGGGAGTCACAGGTTCAAATCCTACATCAGACACTTACTGTATAACCCTAGGCAAGTCACTGAAAAAATCATAGATGTAGATGTGGAGAGGATCTCAGAGGCTACCTAGTCCATCATTTTAGAGATGAGGAAACCGAGGCCCAGGGAGGGGGCAGTGACCTACTCCAAGTCACATGGGTAATATTCAAGCATCACATGTGGGATTTGGACCCTAACCTTCTGACACCACTGTTTCTCTTCTGCAAAATGAGGGAATTGGATTCAATGCCCTCTAGTCACTTCCTAAATCTTCTAAATCTATGATTCATGTCCTTACAATCCCAAAACAAAGGGTTAGGCCCAAGGAGGAAGATCATTACTGACCAAGGAACATTTCACTGAGGAGGTGGGGTTTGAACTGGGCAAGGATGGGGAGGAGACGCCAGGCACAAGGCACATTTTGAGCCTCAGGAGTGTAGAGCATTTTGGTGGACTGAGTGGTCCAATTGGATGGGAGTATAACATGTGAAGAATGGTTAAGATCAGAAAAGTAACAAATAACCTGAGGTGAGATTGGATGTCTGGCTAAAGAACTTGAAGTTGACTCTGGAGGCAACAGGGAGCCAATGAAGATGGTTGAGCCAAGGAATGACCTAACTAGAGCCGTATTTAGAGATTATTCTGGCAGCAACAAGGACAACTTAGACTAGGTGGAAAGATCTATTAAGATACTGTAATTACCTAGGTGGGGGGGGTAACAAATAAGAAAAGATAACAAATGTAAATGATGTGACCAAAGTAGAAGTGACCAAATTTGGTAACTGAGTGGATATGAGGAGTGAGGGGAGAAGCAGCCCTGAGGCTACAATTATGAGCAACCTAGAAGTATGGTACTGTAGACAGCAACAGTAAAATCAAGAGGCCACATGGAGGCCGAAGGTAAGCTGTTTCAGCCATATGGGTTTGCTGTGTTGTGGCGTAGTTAAGAGAAAAAGGCTGGGGCTGCTAGTTGTGGATAGAGTGCCAGACCTGCAGTCAGGCAGCCTCTTCCTGAGTTCCAATATGACCTCATGACACTTCCTAGTTGTTGTGACCCTGGGCAAGTCACTCACCCCCATTTGCCTCAGTTTCCTCATTTGTCAAATGAGCTGGAGAAGGAAAAGGCAAACCAGTCCAGTCCCTTTGCCAAGAAAACCCCAAATGTGGTCACAGGGAATCAGATACAGCTGAACAACCAAGATAAAAGTCTGGAGCTCAGAAGAGAGATTGACACTGGAAAAAAAAAAACAACAAATACCCGAGGACCACCTACAGGGGCAGTAGTTGAATCTGTGGGTGTGAGATTGCAGGAGATTGTAGAGAGGGGAGAGGCAGTGGAGGGAACCTTGGATTCACAAACAGAACCCAGGTTCAAATCCCAGCTTGGCCACTTATCTCTGTGACATTGGGCAATACAACCTTGAAGCTCCCTTACTCACCTGAAAAATGAAGAGACTGGACTAGACTGGAGGTGTCAAACACCAGGTCTCATGAGCCCACAACACTCCCAAGTGCAACCTAAACCAGATTAAAATATCATTGGGAAATATTTAACAAAGTATATAAAAATGCAATAGGGCATAGCTGATGTTGGTATGTGGTTTTCTAAGTCAGCATGCCATCTATTTATTTATGATTTCGTGGTCCAGTTTGCCTCTATTTATAGTTTGACGCCGATAGACTAGATGACTTCTCCAGACCCTTCTAGCTCTAAATCTAGGATCCCGTGACCGAGCTTAGCTCTCTCTGGGCCTGTTTCTTTTGTATAAAATGAGATGACTAGCAGGCCTCTAAGACTCTTTCCAACTCAACATCTATGAGCCTATGAGAAGAATCATAGGATGCAGAGATGGATAAAATCTTAGAAATCATAATATGACAGAGTAGGAAACTGAGGCCCAGGGAGAAATGACTCACTCAAGGTTAAGTAGACAGGGCAGGTATTCAATTCCAAACTGCCCAACTCCCAATCTAGCGCTCTTTTGCAGTATACCCCATTAGCTGGTATTAAATTAAGCTAAAATCAATAGTCCCATACTGGCTATTTACATATTGAAATGCTCCAAATAATTAGAAATTTTCCCAGATTGACTTTTAAAAATGTTTTATTGATTTTTTTTACATCACTTTCATTTCCCAATATAACCCCCCCACCCCCAGAGAGCCACCCTTTATAACAAAAAAATATGTGTCAAAGAAAAGGCAGTTTAGCAAAACTAACACATCAACAGTCTGACATCGAGTACAGGTAACGCTCCACTTCCCTTGTCTCTGGTCTCTGTAAAGAAGAGAAGGCAGTACCTTGCCTACTCTCTTCTTCAGAGTCAAGCTTAGTTATTAATAGAAAGAATCGATTTCTAATTAAAATTCATGTCATCTACAAATGCAGCACTTACAATAGAAAGAGTACAGTCAGGGGACCTGGGTTTGAATCTTGGCCCTGCTATTTATACATGTGTTGACTTGGGCAAGTCATCTCCCCTCTCTAGGTCTGTTTCCTCCTCTGCAAAATGAGGTGGACCTAGTTAATTTCTGAGATCGCTTTCAGCTCCAAATCTCTGATCCTCTGAGCCTAAGAGCACTCTAAGAGTCCACTGCAAAGTTCTTTCAGAATCTAATAGTCCACTTTGGATTCAACATGGGAAGTGTTTAAAAAAAAAGCCCAGCTCTTGCAACACATGGCCGTTAAACTTTGCTTGCCTTTACAGAAATGTCTATTAGGCTTGAGGTTATTCAGGAAGAAGAAATGCCAGATCTTAGATGTCCATTTGGAGGAATAAATGATCAAAGGAATAGTCTCCTCATGCTGGGCAGTATGATTACCGAGTGTACTTTAAATAAACCCCACTATGCTTTTGGTGGACTTTGATGTGAGAAATACAGCCAAGTACTGGCCACCCTCCACAACGACAAAATGATGGAGCCCACCTTGCACAACAAGTTTCTCAAAGGAAGGACAACTCCTAGCCAAGCAATGCCTTTTGAAAGACCCAGCTGCACACTCAATCATGTTGGCATCAAACGACTGCTTTCCTAAGTCTGATCTTATCTCAAAAAGATGTGCCAAGCCATTCTTGGCCTCACAAGCAGTTAGACTGCTGCTGCACGTGCGCATTGCCATCCCATGCTCTACAGTGACAGTACCAAGCTTCTCTGCGTTTGGACCCGATCAGGAAAAGGACAAACAAGGGTTCTGGCTTCCAGAGGCTCTGGCCCATAGACTGGACCAGCTCTGAAGGCCTCAGCATTTCACATTTGTTAAAGAAAGATTTTAGACCCCAGACTGACCCACCTCCATTTTTTTAAACTTTCAAATCTAAAGAAAAAAGAAACAAATTTATTAGTGAACGAAATCAGAAAGTAAAAACCACCCTGTTCAAGAAGTCACCCATGTTACCTAACAGCAACCAATGAACACAGAACAAGATATGTTGAAACATAAGAAAAGTTATAAAAAACAGAAAGGCAAAACCAAAAAGTCATGGTTTTACTTTTTTCCAACCAAATATTCAGACTTTGAGTAAAATGCGTATCAGAATAGGCTTCCTTCCTTCCCTTTGAAAAAACGGTGACCCAGGAAACAGTCCTTCCTTCAAAATAAATTCACATAATTGTCAGGACTGATTATGAGGAACTCTAAAGGAAGAGCTATTCTTAGTGTGAACAAGTTAGGATCCACTTCATTGGTTCAAAATAACTTCTAGGTCAAGACTTAAGTGCTGAATTTGTCTTTACATGGAAAATTACATAAGCATTTAAGGGTGAACTGCAATAAATAAATAAAAATAGAGAAAGCAAAACTCTAACCTGGGCTGGAAAAGAGGAAAGCTCATTTTTAACAAGGTCTTTATTGCTACTGGTCAGTCTAGGGACCATTTTTCTTAGGCTAATGTAGGGAATGAAACTATTCTACTCAGTACAAATTTATATATGGTTCACCTTTAAATAGAAAGCTATTCTAAACAAGGTCTACGACACAGAAAACGCATGGGCTAAGTTATGGTCATCTACAGAATTTACTGTGCATGTGCAATGAATGCCCTCCTACAGAATGGATTTTCGCCAGCCACTGCTCTCCAGCGTGCAATGTCGCTGAAAGGAGGAGCCTAGGCCTCTCCTTTAAAGGAGCCCCCAAATGGTTCAGAGCCCGTCTTAGGCCAGCCTAGCCTTCAAGTGCTTCTGAAAGGCCTTGCCATCCTTGTAGGACAAATATCCAAGAGCACAAGCAAAGCTGGGCAAAGAGTATACAGCTAAAGAAGAGTTGAGCTGTCTTTACAAATAAATCCAGTCGACAGCTAAAGGAAACCATTTGCTGTCCCCTACCAGGAAGAGGTCCAATGAAATATGTGCTCCTGTTTCTGTGAAGAGACTACAGCTAATGACCCAGGAGATCCTAAAGTCTCTCTCTGAGTTCCCTTATCAAGCAGCCATCAAGACATGAGATGCCATTGTGGGTTTTAAAACCCCATCC
This sequence comes from Trichosurus vulpecula, assembly GCF_011100635.1. NCBI lineage: Eukaryota > Metazoa > Chordata > Mammalia > Diprotodontia > Phalangeridae > Trichosurus > Trichosurus vulpecula. The sequence continues at coordinate 13,666 of NW_023494387.1, forward strand.
TAGTTTTCATCTGTACCTTCTAAAGTTCCTGCCACCAGGAGAGACTCCATTTGGGAGGGAGGAATTCCTTACAGTTCAACTATATTCCAAACATCCCACTTTGCAGTTAAGAGAATGTGCTTATTAAACAGTGATACAAATGTGCACTAGTGACCTGCCTTAGTTTTCAAAAGTCTTCTAGTAGCCTAAGTTCAAGGGTTTTAAACACTGATTGCTTTAGGCCAAGGAAAATGCCACGTTGGCTCCAAATAACCCAGCATGCACATTCAGGGCTAAAGAGTAAGATAAGGAGCTGGAGTGCTACCAAGAGGTTGGCATGCTTTTGTTAGAACACATGGCATGACTGCAGTATGCATATGCACAGAGACAGTCCGAGGTTTACATGGTCCAAATAAGACAGGATTCTTCATATGTGCTTTTAAAAGAAAACGATTTCTAGCCAAATTCTTGAGAGTACAACTTGAATTTCAATTAGTGTTTTCCTTTTCCGCATGTTTGATGTATCTCCCCTTCTCCTCCACATATTCAAAAAGGGGAAAAAGAAAAAGGAAAGGAAGAAGACAAAAAGACAGATCCCCCTCCCTTGTCAAAAGAGAAATACACCCTATGGTGATAAGGCAGTATGTTTGAAAGAGAAAGCTGTATGGGAACTGGTCTGAACTTAACTTTGGTCTCCAACTCAATGTGTAATCAATCACCATGTCATTCCTGTAGCCATCTACACACACACACACACACACACACACACACAAACACACACACAGCGAACCAAACCATAATCTTTGAGCAGGCTAGTACTTTGACTGTACGTGTATTTTAAAGAATAACATTAAGAAAAATCAAAGTACGGACCCCTGCCAAGCAACTGCTTTTTCCCAACATGCTGGTATGCTGGTGTTGCTGCATGACCTTGGCTTTCTCTTGCCCCCCAACCCCTACCGCCACCTCCACCCCTTCACCACGTCCAGGCTCCCTCTGAGAGTTGAGAAAGGAGAGATGGGAGGCAAAGGCCCAAAGCGGAGCTGGAGTCTTCGGTTCTGCTCGGGCTCTTTGACTTCTCTTGCATCCTGGTTTAATGAGGTGTGAAGGTGAGAATCATCCAGCTGATAACGAAGTAGAAGAGGAAGATGGGGTAAACAGCAAGGGCTTTTCGATTTGGAGGCTGGCTATCAGCCAGGAACGCTGTGGATGCTAAAGGACAACAAAAACCAAATTGACAAAGGTTAGTCCTGGCTCTAGAGCTGGCAGGGCCCTTAGAGGTCATGGAGTCTAGCCCCCTCACGCTGTCACGTTACAGAGGAGAAAACTGAGGCCTGGGGAGGGGGCTAACTAGTGTCTGAGACAGGATTCAAACCCAGGCCTTCCTGATTCCAAGGCCAGAGTTCTGCCCACTGGATCACTTTGCTTCTCAAGTCACCAGAGTTAACACTGAATAAACCCTAGGAGCTAAAACTATGATGGATCTCAAAAACAGGTCAGTCAACCTCAGATGTTTAGAATCCTGGGGGAATGAAGAGATTTCTTAATAGTACTAAAATATTCTGGCCTTTAGCCATTTTCTTCCCAAAATTTAGGACAGTTCACTTCCCTGCCAACCTAAGGAATGAGTACAAAACAACATCTTTTCTTGCTTATCCAGGGTCATCACTGAAGGGCTATGTACTGTTCTTTGATAAATAGCAATGCCTTCAGGATCTACTGAATTATACTGGGCTATTTGTCTCATACTAAAATGGGCAAGATTATTGGGCTTTCCTCATTTGGGGTGCCCTGCTTAATGTAACACAGAATCACTGAATTCGAGTGTGACGGGTATATGACAAGGACAGTTGTAAGCTTTAGGAAGATCATTTTGGTAGCAATGTGGAGGATGGACTGCAAAGGGGACCATAGCTGTTCCCCATTCCCACCAATCCCCACCACTACTCGTTCCCTTAGTCCCATCCTGTTCAATTCAACCCCCCCCATCAACATCCCACCAGAGATCTACCCGGCCCTTCCACTGTACACTCTGCAACGCTCACTCCATAGGTAACCAACTTGCTTTCATCAGAAACCTTCTCCTTTCTCACTCCTCCCACTGACACAGGCTCCCTCCTGATGACAACCCATCTCAGGGGATCCTTCCCAGCAGTGGCTGCACTTTCACTCACACCCCACGACTATGACCACTCTCAGACTCTTGCTCTACCAGCATTCCTCAATAACGTCTACTCCTCTGAGTTGCATTCAATCCATGTTTGTCACTCAATTGAGATTCTGGTGGCTGCCATCTCCCCACCCCAGGACACAGTCATCCTTTTTCAATGCATTCAGTGTCTGGCTCACAGTCTTGCTCTCTTGCCCTAATACTGGGGAATTTCAACATAGATTACCGATATTCCCTCAAACAATCGAACTTACCAGCTCCTACTGGGAAGCTTCTCATTTTCCACAACCCATTCCTCCACCTCACCTCAGCTATACACAAGACGATCATACTGTTGATCTTATCATCACCTACAAGTGATCCTCATGCATGTTGATGAGCTTGGAAATTCCTTCCTCTGATCCCAACTTGTTGTCAATCCACTTCTCCTTCTGCCCCATTCAATCGCTCTACTCCTCAGTCCTTTCCCAGGCCATCACCTCTACACTGGCTCCACTCTCCTCCTTTGTCCACCTAGACTCCCTTTTCTCTTTATACTATTTTACTTGATTTCACCAACTCTCACGGATCAATTATCAGCTTCATGCTTATGATTCCTAGACCTACTTAGCTAGCCCTAAACCTCTCTCCTCAACCTCTAGTTTGCCATCTGTAATTGTCTACTGAACAGCTCAAACTGGATGTCTTATAGACAACTCAAACTCAACATGTCCAAAACTAAACCCATTAGCTTTTCCCTAAAATCTTTCCTTCTTTCTAACTTCCCCGTTACTGTCAAGGATACCACCATTCTCCAAGTCACTCAGGCTTACAACCTAGGTCTCCAGGATGAAACATTAACTTCTCTGTTCCCCATCTGGAGTTCTTCACAAACTGGCCCCAACCTACCTGGAAAGCGGGTTTTAGTGTAAGGTGGATTTTAGTGTGTGTAAAGTAGATTTTTTGTTATTTGTTAGAGTTCAGGATCTATGGCCATAACAATCTCTGTTTTCCAGGCTCATGGTTCAAAACATCTCCATGTCTACACCACATTTGCACAGACAGCACTCTGATAAATAATATAAACATTTGTGCTTAAATTGTAAACGTCCACTGCAACTGCGCAATGAGATACAGGGATAAGGTGATGTAAACTTGGTGAGGCTATTGTTGGCAATATGCCTTCTTAGTCTGATGCCCTATAAAGCAGGTGGGCACTGCTCAGTGAGGTGGGGAACCCTTAGGGTTGAATAAACAAATGGGAATGCTGTGTGCCTTGATCGGCCCCCATCAAGGCTTGGGAGGGCGGAATCTGTGTTTGCTTCAACTGGCCTAGGGGAGTGTACAAGTTGTACCTGTCTCAACTGACCCCATGGAGACATAGGGGCTGCTGCCCCACTTCTTGCCAGCCTCTGCGAGAAGGGTGATTAGGGAATGCTGGAAGAGTCTGTGCTCATTATCAGCAACCCTTGTGAGAAGACTAGACTAGAATAAAGTAAGACTATTAACCCCTTTGAAGCTGTCTTTCCTATTCAACCAGATCAAGAGCCATCCTGTGTGTTAGTGCTATCTGTCTTACACAACTTTCTGGCCTTATTAGCTGTTGTCTCCTCCCCACATTTTAATCTAGCCAGACTGGCTTTGGTGCGCTTCCTCACACGTGACCACCCATCTCCCAAGCCTACCATGGTCTCCTTCCTCACCTCTCTGCCTCAAAGCACTCCTTTGTCTTTTTGAGATCCAACTCAAGTCCCATGTTCTACATGAAGGTTTGCCTGCTCTCTCCTCCAACTGCAGGTCCTCTCTGGGCAACCATCTGGTATCTATTTTCTCTATGTAATCTTCTTGTTTCATTTTAGTCTCTATATCCTGAGTACCCAGCACAGTGCCTGGCACATAGGAGGCACTCATTGAATGACTGAATGAGGGTCAAAGGAGATTCACATGCAATTTTAGTGCATGGATCTTGTCCCCTCTATTCTGGCTGCTTAGAAGGCCTTTCAAAAATCCTGACTGTGATCTACATAAGCGAGGTCTCACCAAACTTCAAAAGATCAGGCTCGTTAGCTTCCAGGGGGGCTTTGGGTTTTCAGTAAATTCTGAGCATGTGAAAGCAACAGCACTGGCATGGTGTGGTCAAAAGCATGTTGGATATAACACGTGAGAACCTGAGTTTGAATCCCAGATCTCCTATTTACTGCCTGAGACAAGTTCCAAGCTCCCTGGGCCTGTTTCCTCTTCTGGAAACTGAGGGGACTCTGATCTCTAAGGTCTGTTCCGGCTCTAAATCAGTGACACTAAGAATAGGCAGCATCCATTGGTAGTGCAGTCTGCCTCATCTTGAAGGGAACCTTCCTTGGGTTAGAGCTAATTAAGCCTTTTTAGGATCCTAACTCGGTTTAGCACGAGAGAGCCTTGCTTGTCCATTATTTTTAAAAAGATGAGCTTTTCACCCTGAAAGGCTATGTCCCTACTCCTTAGTAGGTGGGATATGCTCTGACTAGTACGTACCGATGGCAGAAAGCTCCTGTCTATAGGAAAGCACTGGTCACGAGCTTAAGATCAAAACGGGCAATGATTCTATAGCATTTTCATGTTTATAGAGCCCTTTTCTCATGACAAAGCTATGAGGCCGCCAGTGCAAGAGTCCTATTTGAAAGCTCATAGAATCCTAGATCTAGAGGCCATCTACTCTGATTTCCTCATTTTACAAAGGAGAAAACCAAAGTCCAGAGAGGAAATGTGATTTGCCCAAGGTCACAAACAGAATTGCAGACCTAAAGATAGTATGGACCCTTAAAAACCATTTAGTCTAAGCTCTTCATTTTAAAGATGAAGAAACTGAGGCCCAGAGAGGCTAAATGACTAGCCCCTGGTCATAGAGATACCAAGGTTTTGGCCCAAGTCTTGGGTCCAAATCCCATGTTACCTGAGACCCCAACATCTGTCTTCATGAAGTGTAGAGCTCCCACACATATTTTTAGCTCTAACCCACATTCTGTCTTGTTGGGGAATCAGAGAATTGATGTTTTCTTACCTAAGGTGGACCAGGCAAACATCGCAATCACCACAATAAGCCGGATAAGGAAGTTGACAGGCCCCATGCTAGCCAGAAGTACCAGTCGGCACACCAGCATAGCCACCGTTAAGGGCAAGACACAGTAACCCAAGACACAGAGACTCTGAAAGAACGATCTGAGGAAAAGACAAAGCCAGAAAATTAAAGAATAACTAATTATTCATCAGGACAGTCAAAGCCCATCACTGCAGAGACTCAGCTACAACCTGGAAGACCCATACCAAGCACACAAGGTAATAAGAGCTTGCTAGAACATGGCAGACCTACTCCAGATGGTTGGGTCTGCCCCAAGCTCTAGTGTAAAAAAAGGTATTGCAATTCATGAAAACATTTCTGTTCTCTGCTCACTTCCTCTTCAAGTTTTTTCTCCTAATTAAATGACCTCTTTAACTACCAACTGTAGCTACCTCCCAACCTTGGAGAATGGGAACCCTTCTTCCCCCAGTGACCTTCAAAGGTGATGAATATATACACACATACATACATACATACATATATATATATATATACACACACACACACACACACACACACATACATACATATGTATGTATGTGGGGGGAAAGGAGGGAGGGGGGGAGAGGGAGGGAGAGTGATAGAGATGGGGGGAGACAGAAAGAGAGAGAGACAGAGAGAGAGAGAGAGAGAGAGAGATATCTCTTTGGCAGGGAGGGTCTCCCTTTCAAAGACTAGCCAGCAATGTCAGTCTGATTTGCCAGAACTCTAGATATGCCACATAGAAAGGAGAGAAAAGAGGTTAGCTTTAAGCATTTCCCCAATACTCACATGGTCCCCCCAAGAAGTTTTGAATTCAGTGTTATGACAACTGCACCAAACCAGATGATGACAAAAACTTCAGCAAACTGGGGTCCTCCATCTTCTTTACTATCCGCAGAGCCTCCCTGAAGCATCCTAGGGCAGAAAAGCAAAGGACCAAGCCAGGGTTAATTGGACAGTTTTTATCAATCAACACATATTTCTTAAACACTTTTTACGTGCCTGGCCCTGTGTTAGATGCTACAGACACAAAAGCCCAAGAGACAACCCCTACTTTTCTCAAGAAACTTACGTTCTAACAGCAGAGATAACAAGGTTATATAAAAATACAGAGAATAAACATAAAGAGAAGAAAACCAAGGTTGTTGGGGAATGAGGGCACTAGCAGTTGGGGCAAATGAGAAAGGCATGATCTAAGCCTTGCAGGATGAGAGGGATCCAAGGTGGGGGGAGGAGGGAGTAGCTTCTCCCTGGCCTGGAGATGGCCAGTGCCAGCTAACTTGAAATTGTTGGGTAATGGGGTGGCTCCAAGAGCCAGCAGGTCAGAGTCCTCTGGCCACACTCTGCTCATGAACCTCCATTTCAGGGGATGCAGTGTGATAAGCGGAGAGATGAGAGAGGCCTGACTCCTCATCTAGTTCGTTCGCTTACTCACTGGATGGCCTCAGGCAAATCAGTTTCCCTCTCTGGGCTTCAGGTTCTTCATAAGTAAAAGAATAAGGCTGGACTAGCTATGCCTAGGTGCATCCCAATTCAAATACTCTGTGTTACAGCCACAAGGCAGTGATGTGACCCAAGGCTTGAGCTCCTAGACCCCTGTTGCTAGGTGACTTATTGGGAACTCCTGGGTTATGGTCTCAGTTCTAGCTACCTCTAAATGGAAAGATCTGTATTCACTGATGTTTAGCAAAAATAAAGAGAACTTCATTTAAAGGCATAATCTTTCATTTGTTTACTTAGAGGTCACTTAAATGAGCTACTAATCTGCTCAAAATTTTTTTTAAAAATTAAAAATATTAGAGCTGTGATCTCATCAGCAGGGTTGCATTGTGGGTAGGAAGCTGACCTCAGAGTCGGGAAAAACTAGGCTCAAGTCTTGCCTCTGAAACATCCTGGAAGTGTGACCACAGGAAGTCACTTAAACCTCTCAGGGCCCTAGGTACCTCTGGAAGATGGGAAGTTTCAGAATGAGCCCACCTTCATTGGAAAGGGAGTCCCTCATTAACATTTATGGACCCCATTCTTAGATTGAGCATTGCTGCCCTAGATAAGACTAGGTTGTGCAGAAGGTGCTGCACTGCACTAGTTGGCAAAGGGAGCTTCCTTCTTCACCCACAAATTGTCTGCCCCAAGGAAATCAATCACAAGGCCTGTCCCGGTCCCTCTGCCTAGATCTGGCCCAACACTAACCTGGGGACATTTGGGAGCCTTAATTCGGTTAGCCAACGCATTAGGGACACCTAAAAGCCATTTCCGCCTTCATCCCAGTCCCTGATAGAAGTGTTGATTTGGATTCTGCTAATTAACACCTGTAGGCCTGGGCCTGTAAGCAGTGCCAAATCTCGCCAACTCCAATATTACTTTGCCTACATGTCTCTATCTCATCCGCAAGCTTTGTCAAAAGGCTCCTTGAAAACCAGGCATTTGGACTTTTCCCAATTAATCAGGCTGAGAAGCTATTCCAGCACTCTGGCACACTCCCAGTGTGCCAGCCCGAGTAACAAAAATGGCAAATGACATTAGGCCACACGATTTGTTCTTGATGAACCTATGCTTGTTTGTGTAAGTGATCATTTCCACTCCTAAGCACTCCCAAACTACCTCTTTAATAACAGGTTCTCAAATTTTGCCAGGAACTAAAGTCAAGCTCACTAGGTTACAGATAGGAAGACCCCCTTACTTTATTTTTACATCACGGGTTGTTAACCTGGGCTCTGTGGACGGATTTCTAGGCTGGGGGTGTACGTGCAGGACCTTGAACAGGAAAGCAATGCCGCCTTCATTTTCACTACCCTCTCTCTGAAATTGAACATTTTCTTCAATTATGTCAAAACATTATTCAGATGAAGGACCCATAGGCTTCACCGGACTGGCAAAAAGGAGTCTGTGACACAAAAAGGTTAAGAGCTCCTGCTTTATAGAAATTAACTTACTTGATAATATCAATTGACATTTATAGTACTTTAACTGTTAAAGCACTTATTATCTCTTTAAACTGTCATAACCTGCCTCAGTTTCCTCATGTGCAAAATCAGGATGATAATAATAGCATATCTTTTGGAATTTCTTACAATGACCTGCCCAGGGGTCATAACCTTATCATGACCACGTGGCAAATGAAGAAACTAAGGATAAGTGACTTATCCAATGTCACAGAGTAAGCAGCAGAGTCAGAAGCCCTGGGTTCAGGTCCAGCGTTTGATAGGACTTTATCCTCTATGTCATTAGATGTACTGTGTATGTCAAAGGGCTGGCAGAATCTGATTAGATTATGAGACAAAGGCCTTCTTACCTTTTTCCCTCTCTAGCCTTCCCTTCCATATAAACACATACACAAAATGTCAGGGGTTCCCAACCTTTGTCAGTCCCCATACTCCTTGGGTTTTAGCATAGCTTACCCTAGCCCCTGATCAATAAGAAAGGCAATAAATTCTAGGGTTTTTCACATACATGTACAGAAGAAAAAAAAACTGTGAATAATTTCAATAGGATAACAGTAATTTACCAAATGTCCCCTGCACTCCCTTGACAAGCTTCTCATATAGATTGAGGGTGGAAAAAGTTGGAGACTTGCCGTAGGCCACAAACCACCGAACGATCATCAAATGTATCGGGCTGGGTTCCATTTTATCTGCTACAAACACTGTGTGCTCCCTCTCTTGAATTTTCTCTCTCTCAGTTGGCAAGATTTTCATTTATACTTATGCTGATCTATAGAAAGATGTTTAGTTTTCTCAGGACAATGAGAGAGAGGACAATTGGAAGGCAGGTATGGCTAACACGGGGTATGAAGAATGACTGGTATGGTTGGAGGAATGATAACCCTAGAAACTTCTATGGATGGGTTTGCAATGCTTGCTAAAGACTATCCAGATTTAGGGACCTAAAGAAGACATCACCCAGTGGGCGCTGGTGTTATGCAAACGTGATGAAAATGCTCCAAGTGAAATCAGTCAGTCAAATACTTCCTCAATTCTGAAACCCCACGATGGCTTGGAAAGACTTACTTCAAAAGGAAGAAATGAGTACTTACAGTGCCAGTGAAACACAAAGGACCAAAGGACCCCAGAGATCCCCTACAAGGCAAAACAAGAAGCATTAGACTGGATTTAGCAAAAAAAGGAAGTATGTTCTGATATTGGTACGTTCTGGCCCACCAGCCATGTCAAGCACTCTCACTCCTGAGATTTGGCCATCAAGGAAGCCCTGCCAGACTGAACCCAAGCTGTCCTACTGTGGTCCCTTGAAACTGTCCTACTGTGCTCCCTTGCTCACTCTTTCTAACTCTGTTCCACTGAATCTACTTCTTCCTCTTCCACCTGGCACTTTGCCTTTCTGGGACTCATCCCCACGTTGAGTGATTCTCTTCCCACCTAATGAACCACACAGTCCAGTGGTAAGCACCAAAATCACTTCAGGAGCCAGCAAGCTGGCCTAGAGTTGTCTCTGCCACCTATAAACGCATGGCCTTCTGCCGAAGCTTATTTCCAAGCCTTAGTTCCCTCATCCAGAAAACAGGGATACCATCTGCCCTGCCTAACTCATAGGCCTGTTTTGAGGATCAAATGAGATACATGTAAAACCTTGTTGGAAATTTCAAAATCCATTAATACAAATAAAATACCATCTTCACCCTCATTAATAATCTTGTATGTCCATAAGGCACTGCTTCAAGTCCACATCCCAACTAACCTGAAAAAGGTAGAGACCTACACCCAAGCTCAAGGCTCAGGCTGGGTTGGGTTTGGTTTAGGCCTCTCACTTAATCCTGGTGTGAAAGCTCCCTCCACTGGCACACACTGGTAACTTGCCTGCAATTTACAGTCTGAACGAGATGCCGGAGTCACAAGATGATCTTCACTCAGGGCCACAGACTGTCAGAGGTAGCACTTGAAACCAAGGCTGGCTGGCCCTCTAGCTACCAGCCACATGGCCTCTTACCCTCAATCTCACATACCAAAGGGAAGAGAAGTGTTTGTTAAGAATACATATTTCTTTCTGTAGGCAAAATGTCTGAAGCAGCCAGGGGATGCCACAGTGCAGGGCCTCCAGTCAGGGGAGCCCAGAATCCAAATCCAGCCTCAGACAACGGCTCTATGACTCTGGGCAAGTCACTTAACCTTTGCCTCAGTTTTCCCAACTTTAAAATCCGGGTAATAATAGCACCTACCTCCCAGGGTTGTAGTGAGGATCAAATGAGATAGTATTTGTATAAAGGGCTTAGTATAGTGTGAGGCATAGTAGGTGCTAAATAAATGCCCATTCCTTTCCCTGGTCTCCACCCCGCCCCCTTTGTAAAAAGCAAGTGGAAGCCATTCAATTACATAAAAAAGCTAGGTTCAGGACTTTTAAAAAATGAATTAAAGAACAATGATCAGAACTAAATGATATTTTAAAAGTCTCTTTGTTAATTGGCCTTAATTGTTAACTTAATGTTTTTTTAAAAGCTCTACTCAAGCTTTTGTCAGTCCTAGGAGGGAGATCCAAAAGAAAAGCAGCCCAGCAGCAGAGAGAAGCCAGTCTGGGGGCCCAAGGTTATACCCAGAAGGGCTTCTCCACCACCACCAGCCCCTGCCTCCCACAACCTACGTGCTTCCTTGGAGGGTCAGGCCATGGTACTTTTCCCTAACTGGGTTGTGGCTAATGTCCAGCAGGGCTCAATAAGCTGAACCTGTGCTGAACTTAAGTTCTGCCTGCTTTTTCTAAATTAACTGTTCTGACCAGGGGACATGAAGACATCAAAAGCAGATTTCAACAACAAAAAACAACCCCACCAACAGCGAGCACACAGTGACGGCCTTGAGGAAGAAAAATGAAGACAAGCAGAATTATTTTGCCAGGCTACTAAAACACTGTTTTAATAACTGCCCTCCCCAAAGAATGAAGCAGTCACAGGCTGCAGAAGCAAACTTCCTAGGAGAGAAATGCCCAAAGAAGGGCAATCTATTCACTTGCTAATAATTCACTTTGGGAAAGTGCTTTGTAATGGTAAAAGACATTGGTGGCGGGAGGGGGGGGGCAGATTTTTCAAATAACAATAATGATTTCTGACTGATGTAAACTGATGTAAACTGCTTGGGAAGGTAAAGGGCCAAAGACAGGAAGGCCTGGGTTCAAGTCCCAGGGCTGAGCTATGTGACCCTGGGCAAAATTCACTTACACCCTCAAGTTGGGAGGAACTCTCTAAGAGGAGAAGTTCCAGCTGATCCACACTGGTACAGGGTATATCACTTGGTATTTCCCTATAACAGGGGTGGGGAACCTGCGGCTTCCAGGCCACACGTGACCCTCTAGGTCCTCGAGTGAGGCCCTTTGAGTTCAAACTTCACACAACAAATTCTTGTCCTCTGGGTCCCCAAGTGTGGCCCTCTGATTGAACTGTGAAGTTTGCATTCCGTCAAAGGGTGCACTTGAGGACCTAGAGGGCCACATGTGGCCTCCAGGCAGCAGGCTCCTTACCCCTGCCCTATACTAATGAAATCAAGGTCCACGGCCTACCCCTACCAGCTCTAGGTAAGGCAACACAGGATTTTAAGGTAAAAGGTAATTAGAAATTATCCCAACCAAACTTTTGATGTGTTAGAGAGGAAGCCTGAGGCCCAATAAAAGGAAGTGATTTGTCCAAGGTCACACAACTACCTAACTACAAATCCAGTGACCTTTCCAGTATGTCAAGATGCTTCTTATTAAATCTCATTTATATTCAATTTTTAGGTCCTTGTGGGCACACACCCTGCCTTACTTATCTTTGCACCTTCTACACATAGTAGGTGTTTGATGGGGGGGATGGGGTGGGGGGATTTGACTGTTCATCCCACTGTCTCCATGAGCTCCTATAAAGCCCAAGGTACCATCTGTCTCTTTCCACATGTCCTTATCCCAGGTCAGCCGCTTCTCTGAAGTCAGCAGTTAGGTAGGTCTACCGGTGCAAAATGCCTTAGTGGCTCAGTGCCTCACCAGAAAGGATGTGAATGTGCAGGAGAAACTCTACACCTTGAGCACTTCACTCTTGGCAGATCACCATTTCTTCCTAGAGATCTCTTATAACTTCTTTGGAAATCATGCAATGTTGGATGTTCCTGCAACACCTTTCCCTTACTAAAAATCTAACAGAACTACAACAGAAAGAATGTAATCTTGAAAACCTGATACTCACAATCTCTCAAGAGGGCATTGCTTTTTTTGGGGTACATGACATGAACAAATTTTTTCCCAACAGCCTTCAGGTCTCGAATCTGAAAGACACAAACCACTGTCTTAGTGCACTGAGTCAGGTTCCTACTACAGCGTCATCACTCTCCTGCCTAGTATGGACCCAGGTGAATACAGTGGTAGAACTAGAATGCCTCAGAGATTAGTGATTTTACCAATGGGGAAACTGAGGCTCAGAGAAGTTACTTTAAAGCTAAAAATGACCATTTTGTCCAGGGGTGTTTTACATTTTTTCATTAGTGAGACACGTGATCAGAAATCCTTATGGGTAGGGGCCAAATGAATTACAATTCATGCCCTATGGTATGATGGCTGGCGGCAGTCAGTTATACAACAGCAGCCTACTGGTTCGTCTGTGCCCTACCTCCCCAAAAAAATTCCAGTTGAGGGGGACTGTGAGACCACTGTGACCACACTGTCAGTTGTAGTCACTGTTGGTTACAAGGGAGGGCTCAGTTATTGGGGTGGGATGAGTGAGAGTATATCCAGAAATGACACAGAAGGCATCAAGACAATATATTTGTTTAGAAACCCTCAGGCTGAGCACCACCCCAGGCAGCTGACTGCAGACTGTATGCCTGGCACCTGTTCACACATTTTAGAGCTGAAGAAATGGAGGTTCAAAGAAATATTAAGACTTGCCCGGGGTCCAATAGCAAATGGGGAAGAATAGCATGCTAGCTGCATGGAGTCCTCTGGCCTCAGTGGTTAGACCAACAGTGGGGAACCTGTGGCCTTGAGGACACGTGGCCTTCTAGGTCTTCGAGTGTAGCCTTCTGAGTCCAGGTTTTACAAAACAAATCCTTTTATTAAGGGGAATTGTTCTGCTAGATTTGGATTCTGTCAAAGGGCCACACCTGAGGACCTAGAGGGATAAACATGGTCTCCAGGGCACAGGCTCCCCACCCCTGGTCTTTTAGATGCCCACTAGGTTTGTGTTCAGGTTGGAAAAGCTCTGGAGAAATGAGGATAAAACCTGATTTTGTTAATAGACATACACATATACATACACAAAAACACACAAACACACACAAAGTTAGAAACCACATTGGAAAAGCTCTAGAAAAGAGAATTCTGACTCTGCAAAAAACACAAACACACACACCCACAAACTATTACAAACCATGTCAGAAAAGCTCAGGAGAATGAGAATAAAATCTGATTTTGTTGATATACAGATATGTACACAAACACAGAAACACACTGTTAGAAACCACATGGGAAAAGCTCTGGAGAAAGAGAATAAATTCTGATTTTGTAACACACACACTCACACACACAAACTGCTAGAAACCATGTTGGAAAAGCTCTAGAGAATGAGAATAAAACCTGATTGTCTTAATACATGCATACACAAACACATATGCACACTGTTAGAAACCACATTGGAAATGCAATTGGAGAATGACAGTAAATTCTGATTTTGTACAACACAAACACAAACACACACACACTCAGAGAAAACACTGGAAAAGCTATGGAGAATGAGAATAAATTCTGATTGCGTTAACACATACATACACAAACACACACACACACACACAGAGTTAGAAACCACATCAGAAAAGCTCTGGAGAATGAGAATAAATTCTGATTTGGTTAATATACACATACATACACAAACATACAAAAACAACTACACACACAGTTAGAAACCACAGTGGAAAAAGCTCTGGAGAATGAGAATGCATTCTGATTTTGTAACACACACAGAGGCACACACAAAACTCTTAGAAACCATGTTGAAAAAGGTCTGGAGAATGAGAATAAAACCTGATTTTGTTAATACACACACACACACACACACACACACAAAATGTCAGAAAGCACATTGGCAAACTTTGGAGAATGAGAATAAATTCTGATTTTGTAACACACAAACGCACACACTGTTGCAATTGGAACAGCTCCGAAACATGAGAATAAATTATGATTTTGTAACACACAAACACACACACTGTTAGAAACCACATGGAAAAACTCTGGAGAATGAGAATAAATTCTTATTTTGTTAATACACAGACAGATACACGAACATACGCAAACGAACATTCACACAATTAGAAACCACACTGAAGAAGCTCTGGAGAATGAGAATGAATTCTTATTTTGTAACACAGACATGGGTGTACACACACACACACACACACACTGTTAGAAACCACATTGGAAAAGTGCTAGAGAATGAGAATAAAACCTGATTTTGTTAATACACACACACACAAAGAGACACACACACAAACTGTTAGAACATTGGAAAAGCTCTGGAGAATGAGAATAAATTCTGATTTTGTAACACACACATTGTTAGAAACCACATTGGAAAAGAATAAAATCTGATTTTGTTAATACACACAAACACAAATAAACATGCACACACTTAGAAACCACACTGGAAATGCACTGGAGAATGAGAATTAATTCTTATTTTGTAAAACACAAACACACACACACACAAACATATACACCCCAACACTGATAGAAAACACATTGGAAAAGCACGGGAGAATGAGAATAAATTCTGATTTTGTAACACACACAATCACACACACACAGTGTTGGAAATCACATTGGAAAGGCTATGGAAAATGAGAATAAATTCTGATTTGTTAACACACACACATATACAAACACACACAGAGTTAGAAACAACATTGAAAAGCTCTGGAAAATGAGAATAAAACCTGATTTTGTTAATACACACACACACACACACACACACTGTTAGAAACCACATCAGAAAAGGTCTGGAGAATGAGAATAAACTCTGATTTTGTAACACACACACACACACACACACACACACAATGTTAGAAGCCACATTGGAAAAGCTTTGGATAATGAGAATAAATTCTGATTTTGTTAATACACACACACACACACACACGCACGCACGCACACACACACAAAGTCAGAAACCACATTGGAAAAGTTCTGGAGAATGAGAATAAATTCTGATTTTGTAACACAAACAATCACACACACAGTGTTGGAAATCACATTGGAAAAGCTCTGGAAAATGAGAATAAACTCAGATTTTGTTCACACGCAGACACACACACACTTAGAAACCACATTGGAAAAGCTCTGGACAATGAGAATAAAATCTGATTTGTTAATACAAAGATACATACACAAACACACACACAAAAACACTGTTACAAACAACACTGGAAAAGCTCTGGAGAATGAGAATAAATTCTGATTTTGTAACACACACAGTGTTGGAAATCACATTGGAAAAGCTTTGGATAATGAGAATGAATTCTGATTTTGTTAATACACACAGATACACAAACATACACAGTTGGAAACCACATTGCACAAGCTCTGGAAAATCAGAATAAAACCTGATTTGTTAATGCACAGAGACATACATACATACATACCACACACACATACACACACAGGTTTAGAAACCATGTTGGAAAAGCTCTGGAGAACGAGAAAAAAACCTCATTTTGTTAATAGACACACAAACAGACACACACACACAAACTGTTAGAAACCACATTGGAAAAGTTCAGGAGAATGAGAATAAACTCTAATTTTGTAAAACACACACACACACACACACACTGTTACAAACCACACTGGAAAAGCTCTGGAGAATGAGAATAAATTCTGATTTTGTTAATACACACAAAGATACACCAACATACACAAACACAGTTAGAGACCACATTAAAAAAGATCTGGAGAATGAGAACGAATTCTGATTTTGTAACACTCACATACACTTACACACTCACACACACAATGTTAGAAATCACATTGGAAAAGCTCTGGAGAATGAGAATGATTTCTGATTTTGTAACACACATGCAGACACACACAGAGACTATTAGAAACCACAATGGAAAAGCTCTGGAAAATGAGAATAAATTCTGATTTTGTAACACACAACACACACACACACACACACTGTTGGAAACCGCATTGGAAAATCTCTGGAGAACGAGAATAAACTCAGATTTTGTTCACACACACACACACACACACACACACACACACACACACAGTTAGAAACCACATTGGAAAAGCTCTGCAGAATGAGAATAAAACCTGATTTATTAATACAAAGATACATACAAAAAGACACACACACATATACACACACTGTTACATACACAGAGGAAAAGCTTTGGAGAATCAAAATAAATTCTGATTTTGTTATACACACATACATACACAAACACACAAACACACACACAAACAAACAGAAACCACATTGGAAAGGCTCTAGAGAATGAGAATGCATTCTGATTTTGTAACACACACACGCAAACTTTTAGAAACTACGTTGGAAAAGCTTGGAGAATGGGAATAAATTGTGATTTTGTAACACACACACACGCGCGAGCACGTGCGCACATGCGCAGAAGCCACAATGGAAAAGATCTAGAGAATGAGAATGCATTCTGATTTTGTGACACACACACACACACGCACAAACTTTTAGAAAATGTGTTGGAAAAGCTCTGGTGAATGAGAATAAATTCTGATTTTGTAACACACAAATACACAGACACTTTTAGAAACCACATCAGAAAAGGTCTGGAGAATGAGAATAAACTCTGATTTTGTAACACACACACACACACAATGTTAGAAATCACATTGGAAAAGCTTTGGATAATGAGAATAAATTCTGATTTTGTTAATACACACACACACACACACGCACGCACGCACACACAAAGTTAGAAACCACATTGGAAAAGTTCTGGAGAATGAGAATAAATTCTGATTTTGTAACACAAACAATCACACACACAGTGTTGGAAATCACATTGGAAAAGCTCTGGAAAATGAGAATAAACTCAGATTTTGTTCACACGCAGACACACACACACTTAGAAACCACATTGGAAAAGCTCTGGACAATGAGAATAAAATCTGATTTGTTAATACAAAGATACATACACAAACACACACACAAAAACACTGTTACAAACAACACTGGAAAAGCTCTGGAGAATGAGAATAAATTCTGATTTTGTAACACACACAGTGTTGGAAATCACATTGGAAAAGCTTTGGATAATGAGAATGAATTCTGATTTTGTTAATACACACAGATACACAAACATACACAAACATACACAGTTGGAAACCACATTGCACAAGCTCTGGAAAATCAGAATAAAACCTGATTTGTTAATGCACAGAGACATACATACATACATACCACACACACATACACACATAGGTTTAGAAACCATGTTGGAAAAGCTCTGGAGAACGAGAAAAAAACCTCATTTTGTTAATAGACACACAAACAGACACACACACACAAACTGTTAGAAACCACATTGGAAAAGTTCAGGAGAATGAGAATAAACTCTAATTTTGTAAAACACACACACACACACACACACACACTGTTACAAACCACACTGGAAAAGCTCTGGAGAATGAGAATAAATTCTGATTTTGTTAATACACACAAAGATACACCAACATACACAAACACAGTTAGAGACCACATTAAAAAAGATCTGGAGAATGACAACGAATTTTGATTTTGTAACACTCACATACACTTACACACTCACACACACAATGTTAGAAATCACATTGGAAAAGCTCTGGAGAATGAGAATGATTTCTGATTTTGTAACACACATGCAGACACACACAGAGACTATTAGAAACCACAATGGAAAAGCTCTGGAAAATGAGAATAAATTCTGATTTTGTAACACACAACACACACACACACACACACACACACACACACACTGTTAGAAACCGCATTGGAAAATCTCTGGAGAACGAGAATAAACTCACATTTTGTTCACACACACACACACACACACACACACACACACACACACAGAAACCACATTGGAAAAGCTCTGCAGAATGAGAATAAAACCTGATTTATTAATACAAAGATACATACAAAAAGACACACACACATATACACACACTGTTACATACACAGAGGAAAAGCTTTGGAGAATCAAAATAAATTCTGATTTTGTTATACACACATACATACACAAACACACAAACACACACACAAACAAACAGAAACCACATTGGAAAGGCTCTAGAGAATGAGAATGCATTCTGATTTTGTAACACACACATGCAAACTTTTAGAAACTACGTTGGAAAAGCTTGGAGAATGGGAATAAATTGTGATTTTGTAACACACACACACACGCGCGCGCGCACGTGCGCACATGAGCAGAAGCCACAATGGAAAAGCTCTAGAGAATGAGAATGCATTATGATTTTGTGACACACACACACACACACACAAACTTTTAGAAAATGTGTTGGAAAAGCTCTGGTGAATGAGAATAAATTCTGATTTTGTAACACACAAATACACAGACACTTTTAGAAACCACATCAGAAAAGGTCTGGAGAATGAGAATAAACTCTGATTTTGTAACACACACACACACACAATGTTAGAAACCACATTGGAAAAGCTTTGGATAATGAGAATAAATTCTGATTTTGTTAATACACACACACACACACACACACACACACGCACGCACACACAAAGTTAGAAACCACATTGGAAAAGTTCTGGAGAATGAGAATAAATTCTGATTTTGTAACACAAACAATCACACACACAGTGTTGGAAATCACATTGGAAAAGCTCTGGAAAATGAGAATAAACTCAGATTTTGTTCACACGCAGACACACACACACTTAGAAACCACATTGGAAAAGCTCTGGACAATGAGAATAAAATCTGACTTGTTAATACAAAGATACATACACAAACACACACACAAAAACACTGTTACAAACAACACTGGAAAAGCTCTGGAGAATGAGAATAAATTCTGATTTTGTAACACACACAGAGTTGGAAATCACATTTACAAAGCTCTGGAAAATCAGAATAAATTCTGATTTTGTAACACACACACGCAGACACAAACACACAGTAGGAAAGCACGTTGGAAAAGCTCTGGAGAATGAGAATGCATTCTGATTTTGTAACATACACACACACACAAACATACAAACTTTTAGAAACTATGTTAGAAAAGCTCTGGAGAATGAGAATAAAACCTGATTTTGTTAATACACACAAACACATGGACAAACACTGTTAGAAACCACATTGAAAAAGATCTGGAGAATGAGAATGAATTCTGATTTTGTAACACACACACATACACATACACACACACACACACACACACACACACACACTGTTAGAAGCCACACTGGAAAAGCTCTGGGGAAAGAGAATAAATTCTGATTTTGTAACATACCACACACACACACACACACAAACACACTCACACTGTTAAAAACTGCATTGGAAAAGCTGTGGAAAATGAGAATAAAACCTGATTTTGTTAATATATACACACACAAACTGTTAGAAAGCAAACTGGTAAAGCTCTAGTGAAAGAGAATGATAAATTCTGATTTTGTAAGACACACACACACACACACCCTATTACAAAACACATTGGAATAGCTCTGCAGAATGAGAATAAATTCAGATTTTGTAACACACGTGCACAAAATCACACACACACGATGTTAAAAACCACATTGTACAAGCTCTGGTGAATGAGAATAAATTCTGATTTTGTAACACACAAATACACAGACACTTTTAGAAACCACATCAGAAAAGGTCTGGAGAATGAGAATAAATTCTGATTTTGTTAATACACACACACACACACACACACACACACACACACACACACACACACACACACGCTGATAGAAACCACATTGGAAAAGGTCTGGATAATTGAGAATAAATTCTGATTTTGTAAAACACAAACACAGACACAAACACATACACACAAACTCTGTTAGAAAACATATTGGAAAAAACTGTGGAAAATGAGAATAAATTCTGATTTTGTAACACACACACAAACACACATGCATACACTGTTAGGAACCACACTGGAAAGCTCTGCAGAATGAGAAAAAGTTCTGCTTTTGTTAACTCACACACACACACACACACACACACACACACACACACTGTCAGAAACAACATTGGAAAAGCTCTGGAAAATGTGAATAAACCCTGATTTTCTTAATATACACATGCAAACACATAAACACACACTGTTAGAAATCACACTGGAAAAGCTCTGGAGAATGAGAATAAAACCTGATTTGTTAATACACAGATATATACATAAACATACACAAAGAAACGCACAAACACACACTGTTACAAACCATACTGGAAAAGCTCTGGAGAATGAGAATTCTGATTTTATAAAACAAACACACACACACACACACACACAAAGTCAGAAACCACACTGGAAAAGCTCTAGAGAATGAAAATAAAACCTGATTGTCTTAATAGATGCATACACAAACACATATGCACACTGTTAGAAACCACATTGGAAATGCAATGGAGAATGACAATAAATTCTGATTTTGTACAACACAAACACAAACACACACACACTCAGAGAAAACACTGGAAAAGCTATGGAGAATGAGAATAAATACTGATTTCGTTAACACACACATACACACACACACACACACACACACACACACACACACCCAGTTAGAAACCACATTGGAAAAGCTCTGCAGAATGAGAATAAAACCTGATTTATTAATACAAAGATACATACAAAAAGACACACACACATATACACACACTGTTACACACACAGAGGAAAAGCTTTGGAGAATCAAAATAAATTCTGATTTTGTTATACACACATAAATACACAAACACACAAACACACACACACACAAACAGAAACCACATTGGAAAGGCTCTAGAGAATGAGAATGCATTCTGATTTTGTAACACACACATGCAAACTTTTAGAAACTACATTGGAAAAGCTTGGAGAATGGGAATAAATTATGATTTTGTAACACACACACACACGCGCGAGCGCGCGCGTTCGCACATGTGCAGAAGCCAC
>NW_023494387.1:37500-40000 GCF_011100635.1 Trichosurus vulpecula
ACACAAACAGAAACCACATTGGAAAGGCTCTAGAGAATGAGAATGCATTCTGATTTTGTAACACACACACGCAAACTTTTAGAAACTACGTTGGAAAAGCTTGGAGAATGGGAATAAATTATGATTTTGTAACACACACACACACACACACACACACACACACACACACGAGCGCGCACGTCCGCACGTGCGCAGAAGCCACAATGGAAAAGCTCTAGAGAATGAGAATGCATTCTGATTTTGTGACACACACACACACACACACACACAAACTTTTAGAAAATGTGTTGGAAAAGCTCTGGTGAATGAGAATAAATTCTGATTTTGTAACACACAAATACACAGACACTTTTAGAAACCACATCAGAAAAGGTCTGGAGAATGACAATAAACTCTGATTTTGTAACACACACACACAAACACACAATGTTAGAAACCACATTGGAAAAGCTCTGGACAATGAGAATAAAATCTGATTTGTTAATACAAAGATACATACACAAACACACACACAAAAACATTGTTACAAACAACACTGGAAAAGCTCTGGAGAATGAGAATAAATTCTGATTTTGTAACACACACACACACACACAAACATACAAACTTTTAGAAACTATGTTAGAAAAGCTCTGGAGAATGAGAATAAAACCTGATTTTGTTAATACACACAAACACATGGACAAACACTGTTAGAAACCACATTGAAAAAGATCTGGAGAATGAGAATGAATTCTGATTTTGTAACACACACACACACACACACACACTGTTAGAAGCCACACTGGAAAAGCTCTGGGGAAAGAGAATAAATTCTGATTTTGTAACATACCACACACACACACACACACACACACACAAACACACTCACACTGTTAAAAACTGCATTGGAAAAGCTGTGGAAAATGAGAATAAAACCTGATTTTGTTAATATATACACACACAAACTGTTAGAAAGCAAACTGGTAAAGCTCTAGTGAAAGAGAATGATAAATTCTGATTTTGTAAGACACACACACACACACACCCTATTACAAAACACATTGGAATAGCTCTGCAGAATGAGAATAAATTCAGATTTTGTAACACACATGCACAAAATCACACACACACGATGTTAAAAACCACATTGTACAAGCTCTGGTGAATGAGAATAAATTCTGATTTTGTAACACACAAATACACAGACACTTTTAGAAACCACATCAGAAAAGGTCTGGAGAATGAGAATAAATTCTGATTTTGTTAATACACACACACACACACACACACACACACACACACACACACACACACACGCTGATAGAAACCACATTGGAAAAGGTCTGGATAATTGAGAATAAATTCTGATTTTGTAAAACACAAACACAGACACAAACACATACACACAAACTCTGTTAGAAAACATATTGGAAAAAACTGTGGAAAATGAGAATAAATTCTGATTTTGTAACACACACACAAACACACACACAAACACACATGCATACACTGTTAGGAACCACACTGGAAAGCTCTGCAGAATGAGAAAAAGTTCTGCTTTTGTTAACTCACACACACACACACACACACACACACACACACACTGTCAGAAACAACATTGGAAAAGCTCTGGAAAATGTGAATAAACCCTGATTTTCTTAATATACACATGCAAACATATAAACACACACACTGTTAGAAATCACACTGGAAAAGCTCTGGAGAATGAGAATAAAACCTGATTTGTTAATACACAGATATATACATAAACATACACAAAGAAACGCACAAACACACACTGTTACAAACCATACTGGAAAAGCTCTGGAGAATGAGAATTCTGATTTTATAAAACAAACACACACACACACACACACACACACACACACACAAAGTCAGAAACCACACTGGAAAAGCTCTAGAGAATGAGAATAAAACCTGATTGTCTTAATAGATGCATACACAAACACATATGCACACTGTTAGAAACCACATTGGAAATCCAATGGAGAATGACAATAAATTCTGATTTTGTACAACACAAACAAAAACACACACACACACTCAGAGAAAACACTGGAAAAGCTATGGAGAATGAGAATAAATTCTGATTTCGTTAACACACACATACACACACACACACACACACACACACACACACACACACCCAGTTAGAAACCACATTGGAAAAGCTCTGCAGAATGAGAATAAAACCTGATTTATTAATACAAAGATACATACAAAAAGACACACACACATATACACACACTGTTACACACACAAAGGAAAAGCTTTGGAGAATCAAAATAAATTCTGATTTTGTTATACACACATAAATACACAAACACACACACACACACACACACACAAACAGAAACCACATTGGAAAGGCTCTAGAGAATGAGAATGCATTCTGATTTTGTAACACACACACGCAAACTTTTAGAAACTACGTTGGAAAAGCTTGGAGAATGGGAATAAATTATGATTTTGTAACACACACACACACACACACACA
>NW_023494388.1:0-44051 GCF_011100635.1 Trichosurus vulpecula
CAAGGCTCTTCAGGATCTTGGTTGTCCTCCTCTGGATGTTCTTCCCAAACCATAATGTCTAGGGCTGAACACAATACTCCAAATGAAGTCTGAGAAGTTCAGACAACAGATGGACTATCCCTTCTTTATTCCTGGAACTTATATTTCTCTTAATGCAGTCTAAGGTCACATTCATATTTTCATTGCCACATTAAATTTCTAACTTACATTGACCCATAGGTCTTTTTCAGATGAACTGCTGCCTAATGAAACCTCCCATATCTTGTACTTGTGAAGTTGATTTTCTGTATTTTGATTCAATAAATATTTATTAAGCACCTAGTATGTGCCGAACACTGTGCTAAGCACTGGAGATACAAATAGGAAAAAGAAAGATGGTCCTTGCCCTCAAGGAGTTTACAATCTAATGAAGGAAGACAACATACAATAGGAAGCTGAAAAGTGAAGTGGGGAGAAGGAAATACCAGGAGATACCTGGCACAGGGGTAGAAAGTTCTGCGTAGGCAAAACCAAGCAGGAATGCTGATGGAAAGTAACCTAGAAAGTTCAGATTTCAACCCTCCGTAAAAGGATACCTACACACACACACACACACACACACACACACACACACACACGCATTCATTTCTCTCATTCACTGATAAAAATACCAAACTTCACAGGGCCAAACACAGATCCCTAGGGTACTCCCACTGGAGACCTCTTGCCTTGATGCTAACCATTAACAGTTACTTTTTGAGTAGGACCATCTAGCCATTTCTGAATCCTCCAAATTGTATTATCATCTAACCCACATCTCTCCATCTCCTCCATAAAAATAGTATGAGATACTTTATCAGATGCTAATTGTTTAATCAAATAAATGATCTGAAAAGAAATTTTTATGAAACTTCTAAGAGAAGGGATGAGTTCCATTATTCATTTTAATTGACTGCTCTTATGGAAAATAAAGCCAGAGCCAATTTATGGACACAGAACAAAATTGAGTTTGGTCTATCAATCCTAACAACTATCCAGGCACCAATGCCAACCCAGGTACCTAAGGAGCCATCATAATACCAGTAGGCAGAGCCAGCATTTCTGCATAATAGCTGCCCACAGATCGCAGAGTCCTTGACATTCAAATCTATCCTCAGACAGTAATAGAATCCATGTTCTGCCTCCTACTATGACTACCTCCTCCATGCTTAAAATCCTTGGCTTTCAGGCTCGTTTTCATCCTCCAACTCGTCTCTTTGGCAACCCTGTACTCACTTCCCTGTCTGTGTTCCAGATGTCAGTGTGCCTCTTCCCTTGGGGCAGGGCCAGTATCCTACAAGCTATTTTGTGGCCTGGCCTTGGCCCTGCCCTCACTGATCTACATGAACTACAGTAGGAGTCACTCCACATATAAGAAGGAATGAACAGCCAAGCATAAACTACATTTATCCTCTTTAGGCCAGGGTAATATCCTCCTGAAACATTTGACTTCCTACTACATGAATCTCTATCTCCCTCCAGGAAAACAATGACCATTAACTGAATTCAGTGACAACACATAAGGAAATCACAATCTAAATACATATCCTATGAAATATTTATTTCAAATCCCAAGAACTAACTTTGATTTGGAATTTTAGCGTATTTCAGGAGTAGCAGTATGTCAGTGTTTGGGGAAGAATCGGGGAATTGAGGATCTAGTCCCAGGCCTGCGTAACTTTCAACAAATCACTTTGCCTCTCAGTTCACTCTTTACTTCTATAAAAAAGGAGAAGTGAACTAAATGACATCTTGGGAAGCTTCCAGATTGATGGGTCAGTGGCATTCTAGTAACAGAAGCTGGGTAGAGAGTTCTCAAAAACTGTGGCTCCAATTATATTACACCCAAGTAAAAGGAGACAGAAAATAGAAGAGTATGAAGAAAAGTAGGAAATCAAATAAAATAGATTTTCTAGTTATTAGACATAGGCAAATGTATATCACCAAGAGGCCAGTCATCTTTTGTTCAACAATTTCTGTCATGAATGTTCATAGAGCCAACTCCCCTGCTGGGTCTGGAAAGAGCAAATCCAATGAGTTAATACTTGCCACCAGATTAGATGTTGCCATTGGCTTTAGCTCAAACATTTGCATTTGTAAATAATAACCAGAAAATCTTAATTTTGATGGGTCTGGCCCCTCTTCAGTATCCCTGGGCTATTTTCTGGCTATAAACAAGAACCTTGACTTCATTACTTCCTGCTTCTTCTCTAAGCCTTTCCCTTTGGTCTGGCCTGAGAAGTAGTGAGTAGAACACAGGTGTGACAACCTTCACAATGCAGACTTAGCATATTCTCATGACATGAAGACACTAGGAAATGTCCTCAGAGGCAGTAGACCATGCCAGATTCTATCTCCCCAATGGAAAAAGTGACCAAAATATGTGTTCTCTCATTGGACACCCACCCATTCAAATAAATGATCAGCCACTGAGAGTGACTAAGTGCCACACTGGCCTCAGGATGTAAGAGAATGGGATGTTGCCTTGTACCACGTGATTTTACTGACACAGAACAGATATGTGGACCTCACTAGTTAATAGCCTCACTCTTTTTGGAAGCTGAAAAAGTATAGCAATCATGCATAGATTGAAGTCAAAAGGAGAAGATCAGAACTAATACTGGATGTGGCAAAAATGATCATTATAATACTCTGTTCCCGGTTTATTTTCCTTGGCTTCTCTGACCTTTTGGCTTACATTGATGATTCATTTTTGGCTCAGTTCCTGTCCTTGGCAATCCGTTCCATGGCTGATGCTCCCAATGCTCCCACTCATTTCCCTTCTCTTGGCATGGTACTTTTGTTCTCTTGAATCTTCTGGATTATTGACATTGGGCCCATTTCTGGACCAGGGCTCTATTTGCTCCATTAACTGTTTTGGAATTGGCATCCCCTCCCTATGTTGCATACAGCTACCCTGGGACCCTAGTGCCACCCCGGCCAGCCTGACTTGCAATTCCCACCACTGAACAACTGGATGTATAACTCGCTCATTGCTGAAAGATAAAAATAAGTACATAATGTCTTCTCACGGTAATTAAGTTAGCTGTGCATTTCAGACAGAGCACAAAGATCCTATCAGACAATGATGCTGCTTTTATATTTATATCCGTAGGAAATGACCTTAAATGATCATAAATGAGCAGGTAATCAAAATCTCAAGTGACCCAGAGGACACTTGAACAATAAAAGATTGTTGTCAGCAGGTTGCAGCATAATACCCACAAGGCCTCACATGTGAGAAGCAGCACAAAAGACATCAACAAGGATATTCACGATCAGAAAAGGGAGGAGACCAATCATTTGGCAGGAGGAAAGGCTAACAGATGGCAATCCTGAGTCCAGCAGAGGTATCCACAGAATATTCAAAGATCCAGAGGAGGGTCTCCAACACGTTAGGTAGATAGATCCTCTGTGGAAGGTTTACGGAAAGGCATTAATAAGAACGGCACATCATTGTAGGGATCATCATGGATGGGGAGCCTTGATGTCAATCCAGGAGAGACCTTTCAGGCCAGCTAGTGCAACTCCTTCATGTGAGCGATGAAGAAACAGTCCCAGAAAATGGAGACATCTTTTATTTATAAAATGTTGGGCTAAAGGGAGGCATTAATGAATTGCTGCTCAAGAGCCAGTCCTGTGAGCTGGCTATCTCAAAGTCATTACTCCTTGCTGCTTGCTAGCAACATTTCTGTCACTTTAAAGTCTGTGCTAATGAAAGAGCAATAAAACCCAGGAAGGACGAGCAACTTAGGTATAAACATAAAACTGGAAAGGATGAAATTCAGATGGGATTTCCTCTAGACATTTCCTGTGCAAAATCCGAGCTCTCATCAGACATGTATTACACTTGTATTATTCTTAGTCATCTCCCAATTTGGTGGTATTGTATTTCAGAGAAGCATTTAAAAGAACCAGAGAACAATCAGAAAAACTAGCTAGAGCTTTTAGGGAGATGCTGTTAGCAGCCTGACATATCAGCATTAGCTGGTTCTATTTCCTCCAGTGACATGCATAACTAAATTTGTCCTTCACATCTGAAGGTGATTTGGCTGGCATTATTAGGCACATCTGTGGATCAGGCTAAAAGGTACTCTGTGAGATTAGCAGAGATTTGCAAGCTCTATAGAGGGGAAGTGAATACTTAGGTCTGAGACTGTATCTAATTGGGAAGTATCTAATTGGGAAGAGTGTTTCTTGCTCCAAGGGATCCCTCCCCGTTTCTGACGTCTGTACCCTGGGTTGGTTTATCTGTTATTTCCCAGCAATCTGCTGTTCTGACACAACATTGTAGTTGTGTCTTGTTATACTGGTCAATCGTGTCCTGTCACACTATTGTATGTTACATCCGTGTCTTATTGAGGGATCAGAATAGGACTTCATGAAATACTGAATAATGATGTAATAAAAATAATCGATGTGGATAATAATAGTTGGAGTTTACGTAGGACTTCAAGGCTCACAAAAGCACTCTCCAAATATTACCTCATTTCATCTTCTCAATAACCCTAGGAGGGTTATTATCTTCATTTTACAGATTGAGAAACTGAGGTAGAAAAAATTTAAGTGACTTGCCCAGGGTCATACAACTAGTAAGAGTCTGAAGCCATATTTGAGCTCAGGTCTTCCTGACTCTAGGACCAGCACTCTACCTACCATGCCACCTGGCAGCCTCTAATGTATGAATGTATATATACTATATTACATGCACCTGGATGTATGTAAAATTTTAAAACCAGGTTTATTAATTGAGATGCATATTTGCCAATACATTCTGCTGAAATGGAAGTCACTAGCCTATTTCATAAACGTTCTACACATAGGATTCCAACTTTAATGTCTGCTTGCTCATTGACATGTCTAAGGGACCCTAAAGCAAGATCAATCACTGTGAATAGCTTTCTAGAATGTCTACAGGATTTGCAAAGTTCTTTTAATAATCCCAAACTTCTCCTTGAAATTAAAGACTGATTTTTTAATGATGACGTTTTACCAGTGTTGATACAAGGCTGCAAGATAGAGAAAAACCTAATTTCTTAAGAATTGAAAATAGGTATCAGGCAGAGGGCAAGAAATCAGGAAATGGTGGGTGTAAGAAGGCTGGAACACATTACAAATAAGGAACTACAAAGAAGACTGGAAGGAAAGATGTCATCAAAGTAATGGTTCAGAGGAAATAGATAATTTGGTCACTTGGGCAGATTCAGAGATACCCAATGTATTGTTCCTGTGCTCTGTTGTCCTGATGGTGTCAAAAGACCCTATCCTCTGCTCCCCCCATCCCACCCCAGCACGATGACTGAATCTCGTGTAGCAGAATTATGGGAAGACATGGCCCAAAGTCATAGAGCACAGGCAGGAAGAGGTGGGCTGCCAACTGCATCACTGCAGGCATCGATGAGAGCCATTTGAGTATTTGCTTAAAGTTCTCTGGGTAAATGAGAGTTTACCAATTGGTCTGCAGGACACTGGCTGTGGTGCTTGAAATGCGAAGATGAATAAAATACATAATCCTTACCCTGGAGGAGTTTACATTGTAGTAAAGAAGATAAAACAGATGAACAACAAGTGTATGGCAAAGTCAAATCTTTTGGATTTGGTATCGGAGCCCCTGAGTTCAATTGTACCATACAACTTATTACCTACAGAGCCTTGTTCAACTTGTTGAATCTCTCTGACTCTCGGAGTCTTCTTCTGTACAAAAAGAAGGTTGGAATTGGTGGACTCTAAATGCAGCTAGGTGGCGCTGCAGTTGTTAGAGCACCAGGCCTGGAGTCAGGAATACTCCCTTTTGTGAGTTCAAATCCAGCCTCAGACACTTACTAGTTGTGTGACCCTGGGCAAGTCACTTAACCTGTTTGCCTTAATTTCCTCATCTGTCAAATGAGCTAGAGAAGGAAATGGCAAACCCCTCTGGTATCTTTGGCAACAAAACTCCAAATGGGGTCACGAAAAATCAGACACAACTGAAAGTGACTCAACAACAACAACAAGAAGGCCCCTTCTAGCTCTAAGTCTATAATCTTCTGAGCATGTGATACTACATCCTGGCTAAAAAGCAAAGCTGACTTTATATCAACAGCTGTAAAGACTGTTAGGTAAACACACTGATTATCAGGACTTGGTTTGCAATTGTTATCTGATAATTAAGAAACATCCATTAAGGGCCTACCATGTGCCAAGCCCCATGCCAGGAGCTGGAGATACAAATAGAAAAATTAAGTGGCCTCATGAAGTTTGCATTCTATCAAGACAAAAAACCCAAATACACAATTTGTAAATATAAAGTATGCATAATGTAGATAGGAAATAATTTTGAGGAAGGCCCCAATAGCCAGGGAGAATCAGGAAAGGCCTCATACAGGAATTGGTACTTGAAATAAGATTTGAAAAGAACAAGGAATTCTGAGAGGTGGGCTGAGAAGGCAATACACTCCAAGTATGGCCAGGGGAGACAGAATATTCTGTGTAAGTAACAAGGAGACCACTTCAGTTGGACCAGAGAGTGCGCAAAGGACAATAATGAATAGAAAGACTAGGAAGGTGGGCTGGAATCAGAGCCCATTGTCGATTTGTCAGTGTGAGCATTTACACTTCAGAAATCCACAAATGCTAGAAATCAGACCTTCATTTATTGTTTCGTTGATTGTCTACACTAAAGAAAGTGATGTGTTTTTGGAGAGCAGGTTTTTAGACGTTTTCCAGCATACCCCTGGCCGGAACCCAACCGAGCAGGGCTTCAAATGCCAACAGAGTAGTTTGGATTTGATTCCAGAGGCAGTAGGGAGCCACTGCAGGTTTTCAAGCCAGGGTACACCACTGGCAGACCTATGTTTTAGGAATATCGATTTGTCAAGTGGAGGACATTTTAAAGAGGAGAGTGATAGCAGAAAGGCCAATCAGAAGTCACGGTGAGTTCTGCTTTGACCTGAAGTTTACAAGTATTTTGAGCAGGCCTGGGATATTCCAGGGGATTCTGAACCCAAGCCATATCACTGGACCAGAAGCCAAAAGGACCTTGGCCTTGGCCTACTAACAGCAATGGGGGACAAGGCCATTCCCCAAAGGTCACTGCTCTGGGACAAAGAGTTTGGCAGAGCCCCAGGAAACAGCAGGAGACAAGGGCAGCTTATGGATCAAGTACATATTTTAGGTAGATTTCTCGGCAGCCTGAAACTACTGCAATGATTGGTGCTTGTTAGGGCCATAGCTGGGAATGGACCTAATCCCATCTGGGAATCATGCAAGGAGAAGAAGCCAGAGAAGGGGCAAGGCCAGCACGTTCACTGTGCCACCACTGGACAAGGCAAAAGGTAGGGCTAGTAGCCCTCTTCACACCATGTAGAATGATGACAATAGCCACATCCAGACTACAGAGGAAACAAGACCAAGGAGGCCTTGCCTGACCCATCTAAGAGTACAGGAAAGGATGGAGCCTGCTTCTAACTCCAAGTCCCAATTCAGAAATTTAGACCGGAGATATCTGCAAACTGGAGAGAACATCAGACACAACAAAGAAATAAAACATAACAAGTAGTCTAGTGAGGAGAATCAAGAGTACCTCCACAACAACCACAGCCAGAGCCTCAGAGAAAATAATGATTCAGCAAAAGGACCCCAAGAGTGGCTGGAAGTAATGAAGGAAGAGATAAAAAATGAAATTACAGCTCTTGAGAAGAAAAAGAACAGCGTGAAAGAGAAAGTGGAAAGCCTTACTAAATCTTGGATTAGCAATTCAACATGTGATTTCAGTGATATAAAGAACTCTGAGATGAAGAAATCCCTCTGTCAATGCAGGTCAGTGACTTATAGGTAACTGATAGTCTTCAAAATCGTCATAGAGCTCTGAGAAATTAAGGAACCTGTCCACAGTCACACAGATAGTATGTATCCGAGTGAGGACTTGACCTCAGATTTTATTGCCTTCAGGACTGACTCTATGTTCATTATGCCAAGCTCTAACTAGTAGACTTCCTGAAGAAAAAAAAAGATGGAGCAAACAGAACTCAAAAATTCCGTTAGACAATAAGAAAAATTAGAACAAAGTTAAAGATCTGAAAAAATAGGAGAGAATATAAAATATCTACTAGCAAAAACAAATGGTCTAGAAAACATTTAAGGTGAGATAAGCTAAGAATCATAAATCTAGACTTCTAGTTAAGTCACACATGAGCCCAACTCTCCTGCTTTATTATGGTAATGATATAAAAAGAGCATGAGACTGAATAATTACCCGAAGAACCCAAAGAGAAATTTCAGTAAACCCCTTCATCCCACCCAACAACCCAAAAAACACAGCCAGAACCTGCTGGACAGTAGATGAGGCATCCTACCAGAGAAGCCAGCAGGAGCATGGGTAAACAGACCTGAAACCCTTAGCAGCACTATGTAAAGGGAAGCCACAGGCAGCTCTCTAGCCAGAGAAGCCCCAGGGAAAAGAGAGATTATCGAAATCCTTGATAGAAAAAAATTTGAGGGAGGAGAGGGAAAAAATCACTGTCCTACTGGAGAAGAGGAAGGAGGAGAGACCACTCAGGACCCGGAACAGGGAAACTGTGATAGGGACAGAAGACCACCTAAGCACCTTAACCGGGGAAACTACAGGAGGGACAGAAGACCCCTCAGTGAGCTCCCTGATGGGGAAAACCCCAAGAAATATAAAGACCTCACAGCAACCTCAAGGGGGTGAGAGACTATCAATCCCCTAAAAAGGTATCCCCAGGGGGTAACAATTTTGATTTCACAGTATTGTAAAGGTTTTGTACAAACAGCATTAATGCTGTTCAAATGAGAAAGGAAAAATATTTGGGAAAAGTCTGTGGAGCAAGTTTCTTTGACACAGCTCTCATTTCCAAGATATATAAGGAACTGATTCAAATCTGTAAGAACAAAAGCTATTTCTCCAAGAGATAAATGGTCACAGGATATGAACAGGCAGTTCTCATATAAAGAAATCTAAGCCATCAAAAGCAGTATGAGAAATGTTCGAAATCTCTATTAACTAGAGAAAGACATTAAAAACAAAGTCTGAGATTCCGTGTCATATCTGTAAGATCGACAAAAGTAACTAAAAAAGGAAGAAAAAGAAAATGGCATTGTTGGAGACTTCACAGAAAAGCAGACATACAAATGCACTGTTGATGGAGCTGTGAATTTGCCCACCCATTCTAGGAAGTACTTGGGAACTATGCCCCCCCCCAAATCATTGAACTATACATGCCCTTTGCCACAGAAAAGCCACTACTTGGCCCATAAACCAGAGATTAAATAAGGAAGAAAAAAACCCAAATGAGAAATAATATTTATAGCAGATCTTTTGCTTGTAGAAGAAAAGTGGAAACCAAGGAGGCATCCAGCAATTGAGGAGTGGCTGAACAAATTATGATAGATGAATTTAATGTAATATTATTACTCTATAAAAAATTATGAATGTGATGGCTTCAGAGAAACTTGGGAAAATGTATATGAACTGATGCATAGTGAAGTGAGTAGAACCGGAAAAACAAGCTATATAATGACATTATAAATGCAAATAACTTTGAAAGACTTGAGAACTTTGATCATCATCAGGACAAATCCAGGAGAATGACACCAAATCCCACGTCCTACCTCTTGGCAGAGAGGCGATAGACTAAAAGTGCAGACTGAGCAATGTTTTCAGACAGAGCCAATGTGTAGATTCATTTTTCTTTACTTACTTGTTACAATGGTAGACTTACAGTGATGACAAAAAAATATTAAAAAGGAAAACGTATCAGTGAAACATTTTAAAAATACACAGATGAGAGCAAAAGGATTTTCCAAAAAGGACAAAGATAAGCAGGGTAGTTTTAGTACTAATATATTCAATTTAATATATACTTTGAAAATAAGCTTTGTATAATAGAAACTTATAGTTTCATGTACAATCCTCTGTAATGTTCTTCCAACTTTTTAGAATCCCTCCTTCAAGACTCAGCTTAATCCCCACCTCCTGAAGGAAGACTTTCTGTGTCTCCCTCAGCTGCTAGTCCCTTTCTTACTAAGAGTACCTTCTATCTACTCTATATGAATCTTGAATGCACAATATGGACTGCCTAATGAGAGTGGCGGCCTTATGACAATGCACAGAACGTTTGGCCTTGTACCCTTGAAAGGTCAAGAAAACGCCAAAGATTCAGGAACTGGAATCCAGGCCAGAGTGTACCAGCACCTGGGCCTGGTAAGGAGCAACCTGCTTGTCCCAGGCAGTGGATCAGCAGCACCTAAGAGGAATCAATTTGGGAATCAGCTATGCCATATCTCTAAGTGTACTTATTGGGAAATGCTTCGTAGTGCCCATTTTAAGTTTGAACCCCAAAGGCTGAGGTGGCATAGGAGAGAGTATGCCCCTGGCTTGGGGGGATGTTTGTAATTCTGTTCTTGCTATACCTTCTCAGTAAGTACCCCTTTGGAAAATCTGATTGATTTAGTCAAATGACTTTGAGGTGCTAATCACTGGGTTAATTAATGATATAAGGGTGATACTGACTACCTGGCAATTGATATTAGAAAAAACACACTGGCATGGGGGCTAGAACCAACAGTAATAGAAAGATATCCCAACTTCTTAGAACCCTGAAAGGGAGATGTAGCCCATCTTCCTCTGGCGCCACAGCTTATCAGTGTGAGTGGGAATTGGGGTAAGGACTCCCCCACTCCCCCCTGCCACCGAGCCCATTAAGGCAACATATTTACCACATTCTTCTTCCTCCAAGAGTAACCTATACCTTCGAAGTACTTTCTACTCTCACCTGAAGAATTGCAACTAAAAAATACAATGACTAAGGAAATATCTAAGAAGCACCCTGGCACAATGGAAAGAAAGCTGATCTCTGAGTCAATAAGCCATGGGTTTGAATCCTATCGCTGATGCATATTGGCTGTGTTAACGTGACCGAATCATTTCACCTTTTAGCATCCAAAGCAATTGTCTAAGACTAGAATTTAAAGGGAGAAAAGTCTATGATCTTCATTGATAGAAGAAATTCCCACACCAAGAGCTCTTCATGCCAATAAATGACAGATTCCCTAAATTTTATTTTTCAGGACTCAATTCCTTAAACTGTGTGGCTCATTCACTCTTCCTGAGTATGCATAGGGACATTTTTTACTCTCTACCAAGTAATTAATATTGTTTTGTGCTATAATTTGGCATTTGCAAAGCATTTACATATATCATCTCATCTAAGTCCTGCAAGAACCCTATGAGGGGGTAATAGTACAGCTACTGTTATGTTCATTTTAAGGAAGAGGAGAATTAGGCCCAGAAAAGGGCCTGGCCCATGGTCACATAGGTTTTAATTGTCTGAATTGGAATTAGAACCCAGATCTCCTTTCTCTGCTTCTTAAAATCCACAGGCATCCCCAAGTTCTAGAAACTTCTTGACTGAACATTTATCTTTGCTTTTTGATCCATAAATCAGAACCCAAATGTATTTTTATGGGTCTTATTTTTTAACTTCAACCACGTAACAGTGGTTGGCTTCTGAATTCAGAACAGGTTAATTTCCCCCCACTTAAAACTACTTTACACTTTGTACCAATTCAGTTTGAACCTTCTCCACCTTCAATGGACTCTGCTAGCAAAAGGTGTTGAGACTTCTAGTGTGTCTCCAGTGGGTTTCTGGTTTAATTTCCCAGAAGCCCCTATGGCTACATGGGGTTTCACAAATATCCAGGTGCTGGGTTTGGAACTGATTGGCTCCTCAAGAAGTTCACCACAAAAGAATCTGCCCTTTCTGACATTCTTTGGGAGGCTCATCATGCCCAGTGGTCTTCCTACATCACTCAACTGCAAGGGAAGTTTAATCTAGTGGAAAGGGTACTGGACTTGGGGGCAGGAGAGAACTGGAATCACAATGTGCTTCCTACACTTACTAGTCTTGTGAATTTGGTAAGTCACTGAAGATCCCTAAGCTCTAATTTCTGTTGTGTGATCCTAGGATACGCACTTCTTTAGTGAGGACCAAGCTCTTCCCTACTTACTCCTCTTTGGCTCTGTAATCTAGTTTTCCAAGGAAGAAATTCTTATACATTTTTATAGGCCCTGTGTCATTTTGATCAATTACCAGGAGCTTCTGGAATTTCTGAACTCCTTAACCCTAAAAGGATCTCAGCTGTCCCACAGGTTAAGCCCCTGGCAGTGAGGGGTTTAAGCACAGGCTGAAGTTCATCCATAAATAATTACCACTTAGAAGCCCTTTCTGCCCCATAATAAAACACTTGCTTTCAGCTCCACAGGGGCTGTTAACCTTCTTTAATCATTACATATAATTCTTATTTCTGGACTGAGGCATATTAGACAACCTCAAGGCTAGGTGGTGGAGAGGGCCAGGCCTAGAGTCAGTAAGACCAGAGTTCAAATCTGCCCTCAGACATTTACGAACTGTGTGACCCTGAACAAGTCATTTAATCCTGTTTGCCTCAGTTTCTTCATCTGGAAAACGAGCCAGAAAAGGGAATGGCAAACGACTCCAGTATCTTTGCCAAGAAAATCCCAAATGGGGTCACGAAGAGTCGCACACAACTGAATAGCAACAACAAGAAGAAGGTTCTTACAAATGCTTCTAATGTTTTTGAAGAGAAGGATCCAGAATGGATTATTATTCTTTTCTGTATCATCCCATCCCCAATACTGCTAATTTGGACTTTCAATAAATATTTATCGAAAATCAGTAATGACAGTTCACATTTACATATTGCTTTAAGGTTTACAAAAATTAATCATTGGATCATAGCTTTAGAACTGAAAGGAGCATTATGGAGAGCGTCTAATCAGATCTCCTCTCATTTTGCAGATAAGGAAACTGAGGTTCAGAAACAGGAAGTGTTTTGCCCAAGGTTTGCTCCAATAGATGGGTGATAAGATTAATATGGATATCCTGTCTGATACTTGATACTGCAGATTCCAGCCTATCCACACCTTGTCAGCTGGCAGTTTCTCATCCCTCTCCTTCCATGAATTCTCCCTGAAACATCTACCCAGCATGCTAGAGAGCCTTCCTCTCAGCCTCTTAACATTCTATGTGTGCCCATGTATCATTTGGGCTATCCACTGGCTATCCCTTACTCCCACTATGTGACCAGTCCACTTCCTTTGCTAATCATAGGCTTCCTGGATGAAATCTTTCCACAATCCGCAACCACGTAACATCACCAGAAGAATCATGTTTAAGGTTACATACCTAATAAATAGTAGAGCCAGAGCTGGAACCCAGATCTCATCCAACACACCTTCCATTGAACATTAACTCACAAAATCCTGAAAGTAGATAGTACATATAGTGTTACCACACCCTACAGATGAGGACGCTGCATTTCACAGAGATAAACTGACTTCCCTATTATTCGCATAATGAGTAAGTATCAGAGCCCAGAATGAAACCCAGCTCCTTTGACTCCAGGTTTAATTTTTCTCCAATATGCCATATGGATGAATAAGCTCTTTTAGTGCAAGATTTACAGGTCTTTCTACTTGGAGACACGTATTTAGGAGAATCGGGGCAGCACTGTCCTTTCCTAAAAACTACTGATGAATAAGAGTGGCACGAATACATTTTCCCCCTTCAGAATTAGAGTACATTTACAATATGGCTTTCTATTAGGCCTGCTCAAGTCTAGAGATGTTCTTTTGCTTTTAAAGGAGGTTTTCCTGTCCTTGTCAACCTTGCAGCACATCTGTATAAAAAGGAGACAGACGTCATTGATGCAGAGAGAACAGAAGAAGAATTGCTGCCTCAGAAAACCAATGAAGCCCCGAGCCTGGGGGCTGTCATGGTGCTTTTCAGTGAAGCTCTTTCTCTAGGCTGTTAATGGAGGAAGCAAGAGAAGCTGGCTACTTCAGAAGGGCAGAGCCTCCAGGAGATTAAAGAAAAGAACACTAGCTTAAAGAGATCCACAATTGGGAGAAAATCGCATATTTGCCTACTCACTGCATGCTGACAATGTCTATATTGACAAAAGGCCTAAAATCTATAAATGCAAATAAAACCAGAGGATTAAGTGAGACAATGTGTGCGAGATGATGTATAAATCTTAAAGCACTATCACTTATTATTTGTCACTATTATCTAGCAACATTCTAGTATTATATGCTTCAGAGGAAAAATGGCTATTCTATTATTTTGTTCTTGTATTATTATGATTATCAAGCATATTTTGGGTCCCCAATCCTGTGTCCCCAGACTGGCCCTAACATAGGGGCTGAGGGCATTCAGAGGCACAGGGGTGGGGAGGGCAGCCCCCCTAAGCAAGAACACCTGGGTCTCCACCCCTGTGCCTCTGAATGCCAGCTCTTCTCTGCATCCTTGGCTCTGGTTCACCTGCATTGATTACTAGGATCTCCATCATCAGAAAACCCTGCATTCAGCCCTGTTTCTCTCCAATCAGATAACTCTCAGCCTCTAGAATGGTACCGCCTCCAACTCAAACTGCTGGAATCCTCCCAACTACCCCTCAGGGACAAGGCTTCAGCCCCACTCCTGCTGATTCCAAATAAGCACACTGTATCAGATCATGAGATGACCTTCCAAAATGAAGATTATATGATTCTGTAGCTCCTCTAGTCCTTTGCTATTCTTATCTCAAGAAGAATTATTCTAAATCTATTCCACCCAGAATGATGGCTCAAACTGATTAACCACACAGTTCTTTGATTGGAGTGACTATTATCTATCAGTCTGCCCCTACCTCCCTGCCTTCCCTTTTCCTCTACTTACCCTGCTGCAGGCAATGGTGGTAGTCTCATTAGAAATTATGAAAAACATTCAGGGGTTTTGCCTGAGACAGAATTGTTCCAAGCTATCAGGGAAGTCTCAGAAAAATAATTTTGGTGACTAATGACAAAGCCAAAGGAGCCAAAAGAGCTTCTTTTGTGATTAGAGGCACAGGGAAAATTTGCCTCAGTACAACAGATTGAAACAAATACTTGGTTAAAACAGGTTGTTGAAATCAATATCCGGGCTTCCTAATTAGAGTAATAGAGTGCTGTACTGGCAAGCAGGAAGACCTAAGTTCAAACCCCACATCCGGATCTGGCTGTGACAGGCAAGTCACTTCTGGGAAAATCCATTTCTGAATGTGTAAAATGATAATAATGTTGCTAGGACTATCTTTCTAAAGGTAGCATGCTACAGTGGATAGGGAGAAAGCCAGCCTCAGAGCCAGGAAGACCTGGGTTCAAGTTTCACCTCAACCTCTCAGTCCCCTAAGCATCTCTGAAGCTACGAGGGAGCACTACCAAAGAAAATTCCTCATATAGAGCTCCCTATATCAATGAAATTGGGGCAGCCAGATGGCGCAGTGAAGAGAGGGCCGGTCCTTCACTTAGACCTGTTTGCCTCAGTTTCTTCATCTGTAAAATGAGCTGGACAAAGAAATGGCAAACCACTCCCATATCTTTGCCAAGAAAACCTCAAATGGGGTCATGGAGAGTCAGATACAACTGAAAAAACAAATGAAAAACAAAACAAAAAAAAACCCAATGAAATCACAGGCCCAGTCCAAAAAAGAAAATATGACCTCACAGGATTTTTAAGGACAAAGGAAGTCATATAAATGCTTTGAAAAACATGAAAGCATATAAACATCAGCTAAAATTATTACTATTATATTAATATTGTTAGTATAATAGCATCCACACAGGAACACAGATTCATCAGGCATCTGAGCTAGAAGGGACAGACATGGAAGACCATCTGGTCGGACTCTTTTTACAGATTAGGAAACTGAGGTCCAGAGATGGAAAATGACTTTCCTAAAATATACAGGTAATGGGTATGGAAATCTGTCTTGCCCTACAAGAAAATAAGGAGGAAGGGGATGGGGGCGGCGATAATAGAAGGGAGGGCAGACTGGGGGAAGGGCTAATCAGAATGCATACCTTCTTGGGGTGGAGGGAGGGGAGAGCTGGAGAGAAAATTTGGGACTTGAAATCTGGTGGAAATGAATGTTGAAAACTAAAAATTAATTAATTAATAATAATAAAGTAAAATTACTTTCCAATTGTCATACAATTTATCAGTAGAACTACAATCAAGGGGGCAACTAGGTGGCGCAGTGAGTAGAGCACCAGCCCTGGAGTCAGGAGGACCTGAGTTCAAATCCGGCCTCAGACACTAGCTGTGTGACCTTGGGCAGGTCACTTAACCCCAATTGCCCTGCCAAAAAACAAAAAAAGAACTGCAATCAAGTTTAAGAAATTTCCAACTTGGATCCTACCTTTTAAGAAAGGAGAGATGGCATGTATGTAGTCAGATAAAATTCCTGCAAAAAAAGAAACAAACAAAATATCAAAATAATATCACTATTAACAGAAGTCATTCGTTTTCATATTTGGAATTTCTCAATTTCCATGAGATTGAACATAATCTGATGAATGTATAATGAGTGGCTGGTCAAAGAAGCCAGTCTTCAAAGCCTGCCCATATTCCCTGCCCGTTGCCAATCATGGAAGATTGGTGACCCTCCTAGCCCTCAGTGACTAAGGGTGATGGGTTTTCTAAGTGACTTGAGAGCTAGTTGTGATGGCAGAGCTTGGACTGTATTCACATACAAAAGAATCAATATGGCCCTTCCTCAGCCCTTTTGTGCAAAAAGTGCCTCTTCCCTAGCATCTTTCAAGTGAGAATTACTATGGGCCACGAGGTGGGGAAGGGGGTATAAGGCCCCATGTCCCACCCTGTTGCCATGTAGTCATAGATGCGTGGCACCTTGATTTCTTTGATTCTGTGTTTATTTTCTTCTGATCTTAGGTGAAAGAAAACCCAGACACAGAACAGACCAGGTTATGACTGTGCGAATTTTAAAAGGTTTGAAGAGCTATCAGAGGTTCCCTTAGCAACCAGAGTTAGCAGCAGCAGTTAAGTCCATGGAGGAGAAAACTGCCTGACCCTGCCTGGCAGGAGAATGACCCCGCAGCCCAGACACTGCATCCTGCAAGGAGCTAGCCCATTTGAGCAAGGGAATGACTCATCCACTGGCTTGCCACACAAGTACTGAGGACTCTGCAAAGAACAAAAGGGCTTCTCAGGGCCAGATCTTCCTTGGCCACATATGTCCCCTACCCAGGTACCTCAGTTCCTTTGAAGTCCAAGTCTGAGTGTTCCCTCCCCAGAAACCAGGGATGTGTAGAGAAGAGAATGTGCCTCCTGGCACATTGGTTTGTGGAAAATTATAATAATGTTGCTAGCTGGCACGTTGGCAGAATGGTTTAGTACTTTCCAGCTTGCTATACCTTCTCAGTAAATATGCCTTTAAAAAACTCCACTGATAAATTGCTTGCCTTCTCAAGGAGGGGAGAGGGGAGGAAAGGAGGGAGAGAATTTGGAACTCAAAACCTAAAAAGAGGAATGTTAAAAAAAATGTATATTTAATTGGGAAATATTTAATGGAATAAAATATATTGAAAAATATGTACAAACAAAAAAAGCTCTTTGATATCAGCTGGTTAATGGATGTTGGGAACATACCAAATATGGGCTCATAAGGAAAACCTCAGCTTGTCAGGGTGAACCAAAACACTTTAAGGGGAGCAATAAGTAGTCAGCCACTCTCTGGGGATGCCTGCCTATACAAGGAGCCCTAAAAGGGGTATTCCACATGTATGGAAAGGAAAAAAAGCCTTTGTTAAGTGCCTACTATGTGCTACCTCATTTGATTCTCACAACAATCCTGGAAGGTAGGTAGGTGCTATGGTTAGCTCCATTTTCCAGTAGAGGGAACTGAGGCAAACAAAAGTCAAGTGACTTGCCTAAAGTCACACAGTTAGTAAGTGTCTGAAATGATATTTGAACTCATGTCTTCCTGACTCCAGGCCTAGAGCTCTATCTACCATGCCACCTAGCTGCCTTTATAGTATGGACAGAATAAGTTAAAATGTACAAGGGAATCAAAAACACATTCTCAGTTGAGAATCATTTTCTGTTTATGGAACATTTGTTTATGATTAATCTATTCTTTATGCCTATCATGATAGCCTATTTTATTATAACCTATTGCTAATACATGAGCATCGGCCTGCAGGGAATATCTTCTAAGGATGGAAAAGTTTCTTCCCATAAACAGAGAGACAGCTTTGGGCAGGGATCAAATCAGTGGTGTTTTGATGCTGTGTGATTTCCAGGTTGTTGCAGTGGAAAAGAAGGGTTGGAATCCCATCTCTGACATTTCCATGTGTTAGAGAAAGTTTTTTTAACCTCTCTGGGCTTCCATATAAAATGAAGATGATATCTCTAGGGCCTGCTTTATAGGGACTCTTGTGAGGATTAAAGAAGAGATAATGTTTGTAAAATGCTTTGCACACACTCTATAAATGTCAGTTATTACTATGATGGAAAGCTCGCCTTGCCCCTCCTCTCCCTCCAAATCTCTCCAGCAGGACAAATGTGACCTAGAAATCTGTAATATAGACTTTATTCCTTTCAATTAAGGCTTTGATCCTGGTCCTAAGTACAACTTCACAAGAAGGGCCCTAACGGGGGTGTTCAGTATGTGTGGAAAGGAAGGAAGAAAGGAAGAGGCTATCAGTCACTTCTACTTTAAACTGTTATCAGTCCTTTATACCTGAATTCGAATGAGTTTCCTAAGACTAGGGGTGTTAAGCAGATGAGGATTCTGGATGCCTGAGGGAGAAGTGGGCTTAGAACAGGCAAGCAGGCACCCTAAAGAGAAACTGACCTGCCTCTTCATTTTGGAAAACAAATCTTGGAGATGATCTGGATTCTAGACCAAACTCCTCATTTTAAAGATGAGGCCAAAAGAGAAGGTATTTAGGTCATCAGAATAATATAATGGGAAAAAAATTGCTTGGGCTTTCATACAACTGCCTGTAAAATGAAATTTGGGGAACATTTTGTATTGCTATTTTTATGGTCAATAAAAATTAACTATAAACAGCATGGAATAATTCACAGAGTGTAGGACCTGGAGCCAGTAAGAAGGGAGTTCAAATCCTGCCTCTGACATTTACTACAGTGAGACCACAAGTCAATTAATCTGAATCACTTTAAGGCTGACATATTTGAGTTATGGATAGGGAATGGTCCTGTGATTTCACTAGTATAGGGAACTTCTCAACGAGGAAACTCCTATCTGTCTATGTTAGGACCTTTTCTACTACTTAAAGTCTTAGAGATTTGTCTAAAATATTGAGAGGTTAGGGAGGTGGCAGGCAGGTAGGTGGCCCAGTGGATAGAGTGCAGGATCTAGAGTCAAGAAGACTCATCTCCATGAGTTCAAATGTGGCCTCAGATACTTACTAGCTGTGTGACCTGGGCAAGTCACTTAACCTTGTCTACCTCAGTTTCCTCATCTGGAAAATGAGCTGGAGAGGGAAATGGCAAACCACTCCAGTATCTTTGCTAAGAAGACCTTAAATTGGGGTCACAAAGAATCAGATACAACTGAAAATGACTGAGCAGCAATTAAAAGGTTAAATGATTTGCACAGGGTTATCAAAGCAGCAGGTATGTCAGAGGCATGACATGACATCTTTCGCCATCAACATCATTTTAGTTATTTGATCTATAAGAAAAAAAAGATTTTTCTTGAATTTCCGTTCTACCTCATGGGCATCTAGTTTGGCAGAATTGTAGTCTCTCGCAAAGAAAGGCCACAGTAAATGATTAATTCTAAGAAATACTTTTCAGAAAAGTCAGAGTGAATTTTTCTGTTTCTTTTTTGAGTACCTTAGAAATTCTTCTTTAGTATCAATGATTCCAAGTCAGAAAGATCTCAAGATGTAACTGTAAGAAAACAGATCTCTCGTACTTCAGGAGATGTGACCTAAATGATCCTGAGCTACAGATTACAGGCAAGATTGAGAAAATCAATTTTGTTCTCTTTGTAGAACTGAGAGTGCTGTCCCTACTTGTGTATTGGACTTTATGTACTGCTGTTTGCAATGCCCACACCAGAAAGGGCACCGAAGCTAAGATAATAACTCACATAGCTATAATCAATTAAAGACTGCATCACACTTTCCACACAACTCAATCAAAGAGTTGTCACAGACATTATGTCGCAGATGAGGGAAATGAAGCTCAGAGAGAGGAAGAGTCTTACCTAGGTTCAAATGGCTATAATCCTTCACTAGAGTCCTATTGTAAACTCCTCATAGCCATACCAACCCGGGTCTCTGTTTCCTTGGCTTAAAATGAGGATGGGTTGGATTAGATGGCTTCTTAGGTCCCTTCCAACTCTTTAGGATGCTATGAGTGACCTTGGAAAAGTCACTTCCTTCCCTGGCCCTCAATTTTCTCTTCAGTAAAAGGAGGTCAGACGCAAAGGCCTTTTAGGCCTCTCCTGGTTCTAGCTGGGTATCTATATCCGGTCGTCCTCCTAAGCACAGAGAAGACAAACATGTGAGGTGTGGCCATAGTACCACCCGGAAGGTGCCCTGGAGGTCATACTGGGAAGGGAAGGAAGGCTCCCCCCGGGGAAGCAAGAAGAAACCGCCTCCAACCACACCTACAGCCTCTATTCATTTACTCTAAGAAAATCGGGAGCCACTGGCCAGGCCCCCTCCCCCCCTTCTCATTTCTGATTCCTATGAACAATGTTCAGTGCTACTCCAGAGGCCTGCTGGGAACGGGAGTGGGGAGGGGGGTTGAGGGGTCTCACTTCCCGGTCTAGCCTTACTTCTGCTGCCTTAGGACACATTGAGAGCTGGGCTACTAGCCCAGATTTTGGACCTGTGATGGGACCTTAGAGGTCATTGAGACCAAGTCCTTCATTTTTTTT
This sequence comes from Trichosurus vulpecula, assembly GCF_011100635.1. Taxonomy (NCBI): domain Eukaryota; kingdom Metazoa; phylum Chordata; class Mammalia; order Diprotodontia; family Phalangeridae; genus Trichosurus; species Trichosurus vulpecula. The sequence continues at coordinate 20,779 of NW_023494388.1, forward strand.
AAAATAAATATATTTTTTATTTTTAGTTTACAACATTCAGTTCCACAAGTTTTGGGGTTCCAAATTTTCTCTCCCTCTCTCTCCTCCCCTCTTCCTCCCAAGACGGCATGGAATCTAATGTAGGTTTTACATATGCCTTTCCATTGAAATTATTTACATAATAGTCCGGTTGTAAAGAAGAATTATAACCAATGGAATGAATCATGAGAAAGGAAGATCCTTCATTTTTTGAGGAGAAAGCTGAGTGTCAGAGGAGTGATTTATTCCACGTCACACAGCCACTAAGTAGCACAGGTGGCATGTGAACCCAGGCCTTCCTGACTCCAAGTTGGGCGCTCTTACCTTCCTTCTGCTTAGGCCTTCTGAGCCTTCTTTGTGTCCTCATCCCCCTTTGACTATCTACTGGACCTCTTCTCAGAATCAGGTCTTTAAATGCAGTAAAAAAAGAAAAAACCAGAATCACGGAAAAAACCAATTCTATTGTAATACAGCCATCCATTTTTAAAAATTCATGGACCTCAGTTAAAACCCTTGCACTACAGTCTCAGTAAAGTACGGAGCTGATTGTACCCAGATATGTTTTGAGGCCTCTATGCTTTAAACTCACTTTTCTAGGCTTTCTGGCCAACAGTGTACACATTCCTCCTTGTGACTATAAATCCCTATTTGAGCCATGGGCCTTTTTGTTCCATCACTTGAATGATGAGATACAGCCTTCCCAAAAAAGAAAAAAAAATAGAAACAACTACTTCCTTTCTAAGCAAGCAAGAAAAAAAAAAGAAATGAAGGAAGGAAAGAGGAAAAGAAAGAGTCAACCTCCCTCCATTAAATGGAGAAATGATGGACAACCGGTATGGAATGATTCAGATGGGGACAGACAGACACAGTCAATCAGTTTGGTTTTTTGAAACCGAACTGTTTTTTCTTTACTAATCTTTGTTAACAGAGAAAGCTCACCAGATAAGGGAAGGTTGAGAGACATATTCAAAACTGAAAATGATGTAAAGACAAAAAAAATCAATAAAATTCAAAATAAACCTTGGTGGTTTGCTTAGAATCTAATTCACACTGACCCAATCAGACCATTTTATCTTTCTCTTCTCTGGGTCTTCACCACCAAAAAGCTTTCATCAAGCACCCATTTTCATGTTACTACACCAAAAGAAGAGAGTGAGCCCCTCCCCTCTGGGAAGCTGCAATTTTCTAACCGAGAAAGGGCATGATGATTCAGGGGAGCTCTGACCTTCACGTACAGACTAGGGAGGACCTGAAAACTAAAAGCCCAATCTCAGACTCGAACAAACATTTATGTCTGGGACATTGGGTTTTTTCCTTAATAGACGAAGATGGGCCACGTTCCAAGTTTAGGAACCAGAGAAATTGGTGTCGCAGGAAATGGGCGAGATCCTTACGGATTCTGGTTCTACCATCAACCAATCTTGGGGCTTGGGGTTTGCTTGTTTTTTTAAAGGACTTATCATGAATACTTTTATGAAATGAATAGTCACTAATTATTATTTTGTGCAAATGTGTATTGATGCATATTAATTTGGTTAAAACAAAGTGTCACCTGTATAGAGAGGAAAAGATACTGGTACATTAAAAGTCACCTAGTCCAACTCTATTGTACTGATGAGAATAATGAGGCCCAGAGACAGGAGCAATTTGCTCACTAACAGAATGAATTCTGTTACTTTACAAGGTCCTGAGGGAATGGGGGGAGGGGGTGCTATAAGAGAATATGGTTTGAAAAGTCCAGAACATGGAGAGCAGGCTTGGGTGGGATAGCACAGGGAAGAGCACAGATAGCATTGAGGGCGTAGAGGTTATGAAATGGGCTGACGGTGCTGTAGTGGTTGTTCATCTACGAATGATAGAATATGAGAGATGGAATTCAGAGACTCTCTAGTCTGACCCTCCTCCCCCAATATAAATGTATATTCATTTTACAGAGAGAGAAACTGAGGCCTGGAAAGAGCAAATGACTTGATGAAGACCACACAGGAGGTAAGTGTTAAAAACAAGTCTTGTACCCCAATGTTTTGCCTTCAAATTCATTGCTCTTTTCTCTTTCTACTAGGTACATGGCTCATTTCCTCTAAGCCTGATACAGCTGCAAAGTTTCCTTGTGTGGGCTTTAAAAACTGTCAATTAATCAATTTATTGAATACTATTCCAACTTTCAAATTAAGCAGATTGTATGATCTAATCGTGTTCTAGTTAAATACGTTAAATTGATTTTTCAAAATGGCCCTGCCCGGCTTGGCACATTCCTGCTGCCATGCAATAGATTTTTAATTCACAAAGCACTTAGTGTTTTGAATAGAATAACAAAGAGTACCAATAATAGGAAGAATTCCCATTTCCAAAGCACTTTGTGGAGTACAAGATGCTTTCTTCACAGCAACCCTAAGGGGGAACTAGTACAGAGAAGATTACCCTCATGGCCCTTTGGAGTTCACAAACTACTGTAAACACAAGTGTGACATTTATATAATAATGCCTTAAGGTCTGAAAATTGACCCATAGGAGCCATCCTGAGGATGAGGCTCAGAACTGCCCTTCCTGGTTCTGATCTGCTACATGGGTGCTTTGAGAACTGCTTCCGGTCATGTGGTGACCCAGTACTGTTGGAGGAGGCAAACCCTGAGTGATCCTTTGGGCCTTTCCCTGTCTTGTGAGAGTAAAAGGGGTGAGGTGGGCAGGGGCCAAGGGTATCTTTCAGTTAAAAGGAGAGACAGCCTCTAGCACAGTCTTTTTGCTTCCATTTGTGTGGCAAGCAGTGTGTTCTATCTCTAGACTTCTTGAGGTGGCAGAGTGGAAGAGAGAAGAGATTCCCTGTTCCTTGCCATTGCTCCCACACAGAGCATGATAAACTTTGGGGAGCTTGCTTGGACCTGAAGCCATGGCTGTATTTTCTCCTTTATATCTCCTTTCCTGAGGAAGCAATCCAGTATCACTTTTAAGCTGGCTATATCCAGGTTTGGAGATAGTCCTGTGAGTTTGAGAGGGCCAGAAATCCTAGGGCCATTGAGTAAAACTACCTGGCTACAAAGAATATTTCTTCATCACTGAAGATCACCAACGAGAAGAGGATAGGCCCAAGTTTGGCCTGTTTTACCAGCAAGTACACACCAAGAATTATTTAGATAGTGCATAGGCAAGATTAAATGTAAAATGCCCAGTCAACAATCCTGCAAATTGCTTTGTGTTCTGATGAGGTTTAAGTATCTGCCTGGAAGAAGACTATATGAGTAATAAATTGTTACTAAATCCTGTTGTAAGTTGTTCTGTTACTGCATACTTTGAGTCTTTTATGCTTATTGTATTGAAAATATATCTTATTATGGTGTCTCTACCATACCAGTTAGTAAGCAGGAGCACAAGTAACCAGTGTAAAGTAACAGCAAATAGGAATTTCGAGTATAAAGGGGAACATAGAAGCCATTTGCAAAAACTGCCCTAAATTAATTAAGGTCACATCCAGAGATTATGTGCTAAATTAAGAGAAGCCACTTAGATCCCCAATATAATGGCCTCTCTGTCCCCATAATGATCTCTCAGTTTGTAAGATGCAGATAAGCCCTAGACATGTGCAGTATAACCAAAGAACCATCATGCTAAAAATGGGATATGCTAATAAGGGATCCACTGATAAATTTGAAATCTCACTGATATGTTAATGAGCGAACCCCAAGGTGTTCTGGGTAAGAAGCCATCCCTCACCACTAGAATCCTATAAGAACGGGACCCCAAAACCCTGCACTCTGAGTATTCCTCCACCTGCTACAAGTCCATGCTGCCTAAGGGCTCAACTCGACTCGAATCCCCAGCTAGAGAAGTAACTCTATCTGTCCCTCTCCTCCCCTGCTCTTCCCCACTCAGCCTCCCTCTATCACCCCATTCCCTGAGGGGACCGTGTACCTCAGTATCTTTTGTACATTATTAAATCATGATTTATTGATGACTCCTCAATTGCTGCCTTGTGATCTTTCCCAGTGAGTATCCAAAGAACCAGTATTATTCACCCTGACCCAACCAAGGACCCCTTTGTGGCTTCCTTCCCTTAAGCCATAAATCGAGGGCACCAAGCCGGGACTATTTGTTCGCAGTCACACATAGTGCAGACAAGCTTAGTTCTGTGAATCCATTGGTAGAAAGCCATGCTGGACAAGAACCCTGTACCCCACCTCGAGTAGGGACCCCCCCCACCCCGGTCACATTTGTGTTCTAATAGAACATTTCTCATTACTTTTGTGTGGAGGAATAAATACTGTCTCATAACTAATTCATAGTCTGCAATGAGTATCTTTTTTACTCCCCCTTTTTAAGAAAACCCTTCTTGTGAGCCAGTATCTAAGCTACAAGTAATCCTCCCCCACTCCTTTCTGGGGGAGGGCTTAACAAGCACAAGACTGGGAGAAAGGGGAGCCAAACTCTTCTCATTAGAGATCAGGCTCTCTGGGACACAGAACAGGGAGTGCTTTAATATTCCAGTCCCTGCTGATCCAATAGCGTTTCGTTTAATGTAAATATACACTGTCTGATTTGAACCTCGAAATAGCTCTGTGGTGGTGTTTGTTGTTGTTGGGTCATTTCAGTCCTGTCTGACTCTTTGTGACCTCAGGTGCTATCATTATAGAAGGGGCAACCCAGGCAGACAGAGGTTAAATGACTTGCCCAGGGTCACACAGCTAGGCAGTGTTTGGGGCAGGATTTGAATGCAGGTCTTTCTGGCCCAATAAATAAATAAATGATATTAAAAATAAAATCATAGGAAAGTTGCTTAATCTCCCTAGGCCTTAGTTTGCTCCTGTGTAAAATGAGGACAAGGCAGACTAGACAGTTTCTGGGGTCCCTTCTAGCCCTTGACCTATGATCCTATTAGTCTCGTCCCTTTCTTCTATCACAAATAGTATGTAGTATCTAGTCCCAATACTACCACATGGGGGTGGGGGTAGGGCATTAAACAGAAATCTCTCCCACCCCAGAGTGAGGAAAGGACTTGCTGATGGCACCCGAATCCGTGAGGCCAATGTTCTGTCCATTTCTTATTCTTGGTTCCTAAAATGGTCTTTAACCCTCATGCCATGTTGCCTCATAACTTGGGAAAAATGTAGTCCAAGCACATTATATTCATTTTTATAGATGAAAAATTTAAGGCTTATGACTAGGGGTGGGGGTAGTGCCTGACCTGCCTGATGTCCCACGGGTACTAAGAGGCTGGGTCAGAATGGTATAAAGGAAAAGGACATGGTTTCTAATCCCACCTCTGACACCATATTACTCTGGGCAAGGCATGCCTCTCTGAGCCTCAGTTTACCCACCTATATATAAAAGAAGGGGTTGAACAAATGGCTCCTGGGGTCCCTTCTAGCCCTAAATCTATGATTCCATAACTCCTAGTGGAGAAAGCTTTCCAGGGCACCAACCTGGCTTCCACTATCATGGTTATCCAATTTTGAATACTAAAAACATCCTGTTTAAACGAGCCATTTATAAATTTACCTGGCTCTCTGGCAGCCATGAAAAGTAGCAGTTAAGTACTTAAAGAAGTACAACATTATCTTTTGCCATCTCACAAATTCGTTAATTAGCTCTTAAGCCTCCAAGTTGGTGAAACAACAAATAGCAACTTCATCACTCATAAGTGACGTCATTCACAGTCACAAAGCAAAGCCATAACCAACTGGAATTCAGCCATGTCTGAATGCACAAAGTGGTTTCAGGTTTTGGATAGATCCAGTATGTCATAGGGATGCTGCTTATAACCCACTTCCAAAAGGGGCACGGAACATGAGCCAACCTTTGAACGTGGCCTCCTGACCTATGCCCCACTTATTGCCACCCACTATTGCCTACTGACTAAAATAAAGTTCAAACTCCTTTTCTTAGCATTCAGGGAATTCTGCAATCTGATGCAGCCTTATCTTTCCAGCCTCATCTTTTATTTCCATCTGAACCCACAATGCTCCAGACAAACCAGCCTACTCTCTACCCCTTGAATATCCCTGGCGTCTCCCATCTCTGGACCTCTGCTCATACGATTTTCTATCCCATCATGAAACTCCTTTCTTCTCTTGGCCTTTTGGATTCTTACCCATCTGTTTAAAGTTCAGTTCAAATGCTACCTCTTCCATGAAGCCTACCCTGCTTCATGGGTACCTACTCTCCTTCCCTCTAGGACCAATAGCAGTTTGCAACAATGGAGTGTATTTATCAAGGAAATGTTGTGTGTGATAGATGTTGGTGTCCATATCGGTGTCAGTGTTGGTGTCTGTAAGCTCCAGGAGGGCAGAGATCACATCTTACCTATATTTTTATTTCTCTTCCAACATACTGCTCTGTACATAGGTGATCTGTATATGTTAACAGAGTATATAAAGTGCTGGATTTGGATACTGGAAAATCTGGGTTTAGATACAGTCTCGAACATTTATGAACTGTATGAACCTGGATATGTCACTGTATCTCTAGGAATCTCACTTTTCCTATCTGCTAAAAGAAAAAAAATAGCCCTTACCCAACTGGGCTGTTGGGAGAATGAACTGAGATAAGGCATGTAAAGCAGAATGTAAATGTAAGTTATAGGACTTCATTTTCAACGAGGAACAATGACATTAATGTCTTGACTTGCTAGTGAAGCAGATTTAAGTGAAGCAGAGTTCTGCACAAGGTGGTCAGCCTCACGCTCTCTTCGAGTCATCCAAGTCCAGTGACAAGACAAAAATCAGAATAACTAGTGATTACCCAGGATGCAGTGTATGACCTTGCAGTCTTTGATGTCTGACCAAGCTCTAAGAACTCCACGAAGCCTGCTTCAGCTTCCTTGGTGGCCACTGGAACAAATTGTTCTCATCCGCCCACTCTGCTGGGGGAAGACTTCACGTGCTCGGGGTAGACACCACCCCTCCCCAACTCACCAAGGGGTTTGAGGCCTGTTGGTTACCCTCAACCTTGATAAGCAACTAAGTGGCAAAGTATATAGAATGCTGGGCTAGACAGATAGATATCTATATCTATATAAATATAGATACAGATGTAGATATATAGATATAAAGTATACAGAATGCTAGTCAAGAAGTGCTGTGTTCAAATTTAACTTAGACACTGACCAGCTGTGTGACCTTAGGCAAATAACCTGTTTGCCTCAGTTTCCTAATCTGTAAAATGGGGACGATAATAATAGTGCCTGCCTCCCAAGGGATGTTACAAGGCTAAAATGAGATAATATTTGTAAAATACTTTGCAAACCTTAAAGTACCATATAAATTCTAGTTGTCATTATTCTATGATGACGATGATGTAGTACAGTAGAAAAAATACTGACACTTTAGTTAGACAACTTGATTTCAAATTCTGCCTCTGACACCTGTGTGATCCTGGGCAAGTCACTTAGCTCCTTGGTCCTCAGTTTCCTCCTCTGTAAAATGGGGTTGGACTAGATGGCTTGAGAATTCTTCCAGTTCTAGATCTAGCATCCTATGATGGACGTGACTCTCCTGTCTTACCCAGACCCTCTGCTGGCTCAGTTCTCCTGTGCATGAAGACCAAGAGGTACAGTTACAAGTGGCACTGGTCAGGGCAGCAATTTTGCCATGATGGCACTCATGTTCCATGCCAAGGACATAAAAAGGGGTAGGCACAGTTCAAGGAAGCTGTCCTTGAGCCAACCGGTACCCACACAGGATGATTATACAGTTCAATGATCCAATAAGTGGTAGAAAATTGGTAATTTCCACCAAATCTTAAAAATTTGGCATTTCACTCCTTATTCGCCACAGAAAAAGGCTTTGAAAACTCTTCTTGCTAGAAGACTAGCAGTTGGTGTGTCATGTGACAACTTCAAACCCTATTTTAATTGTTCAATTCATCAAAGTAAGTACTAGCTGTCTTCCCAAAGGATGCCAGATGCTCCATTATTATACCTTCTTTTAAGTTTGGCCACTCTCTAAGTCAGGGAGGACAACTCTGCCAATGCATCTGAAGTTACAGAGCCCAATACTCCTAATTAGAATCAGATGCATCTGAAAGTCAAATGCACCTGGCTTTGATGAGATGATCTAGGTAAAAACCCTCATTTGACAGAAGGGGAAACTGAGGCCAAAGAAAGGCAAAGGCTTGCCCCAAGTTAAGCAGCAAGGTATTGACAGAGCCAAGTGAAGGACCCAGGCTTCTAGAAGGGGCTCAATGCTACTTCCAGGAAACCACACGCCCTCTCCCTCCAAATCTCTCCTTTCGACATTAGCAGATTGGTTTAGCAATAATGATTACATAATATTGAAGCTATGCACTCACTTTTTTTTAAACAGGATTAGAAAGTTTCAACATCTTGTCTGTGGAGTTAGTCCCACATTTCAGTTCCTTGGTACTGAAGGCCTAAGAGACTGTACCATTCCTATGCACACTTCAAGGGCCATCATCATCTACTTTCAGTCTTTTTTTTTTGGCAGTGATTTGGAAGAAGGAGGAAGTATCAAAACCTTCTAGGAATCATAGCACTTCTGCCCTGGCCTGCTGCTGACATCAACCACACCTGGCTGGGCTGCAAGAACCCAAGACTGGCAGTGGCTATAAGAGGACAGAGAGGAAGCAAACTTTGCCCCATGTCCAAATTTGGCGGAGCATTTCCCATTTTCTATTGCTATCCATTAGTCTTTGCCCTTTGCCCCACCCCAACCCCTCCCACCCTGATTAAGCAGATCACCTGAAATGTGATCACCATTAAGAATGACTCAGGTTTGGATACTCTACACCTTCTCAATTCACCCTCAGCCTCCTCTCCAGTCTGATTAGAGGATTGGAGGGCTGAGCATGGAGGTCCTCCTAAAGCTTTCCTTTATAAAGGGCTCACAGGACCCTGGTAATTCTATTATACATCAGCTTCTCTGATTACCTTCCACTCTAAGGAACAACATTTCCGCCATGTTCTCTGCCCGAACCCAACCTCCCCACCCCCCACTTTTTAGCCTTTTTTTTCCCCTTCTCCCTCCCATTAGATTGTAAGCTCTTTGAGGGCAGGGCTTATTTTTGCCTTTCTTTGTATCCCTAGTACTTAGCACAGTGGCTGGCCCCCCTTTTTGTCCATTAGTTATGTCCCGTGACCCCCTTTGGGGTTTTCTTGGCAAAGAAACTGGAATGTTTTGCCATTTCCTTCTCCAACTCTTTTTGCAGATGCCAAACTGAAGCAAACAGGGTTAAGTGACTTGCCCAGGGTCACACAGCTAATAAGTCTCTCAGGCTGGATTTGAACTCTATTCTTCCTGACTCCAGGCCCAGAACTCTGTCCACTGTACCACCTAGCTCCCCAAAGTGAGTAATAAATGTTGGTTGTTGTTGACACTCTGACAAGTGGTCACTGAGCCTCTGCTTGGAGATACAAGGAGGGGGAACCGCCTACCTACCACCAAGCAACCCGCTGTACTTGAGGACCAATCTCAACATCCGGAACTGTTTTTCTGACATCCAGCATAGAACTCTCCTTTTTGCTGCTTCCACCCATTGTCCCTGTTCCTGCTGTCCTGTTCCAAACCAAAAAAGTCAAATCCTTCTAACTCATGGCAACCCTTTGGACATGTGAAGCCCTGCTACAGGGAAAATTCACAATAAGCTTCCACACCAAAATATTTTTCAGTATTAAAATCCAATCGTATCAAGTGCTAAGACATAGTTCTACATAACCAGGTGGGCCACATGATGGCCCTTCACCAAGGGTATCTAGGTCTTACAATCTCTTTACTTTTTTAGGTAGCAATACCCTCCAAGTCAAGTTTGTTCCTCCAGTGAAGAAGTCATTCTCCTTGAGAGAGAAAACAGAAGCAAAATCCAAGTGGAGCAGCTGGATCTTCTCTCTATTGTCAGTTATCATTTTCCCCTCCACCAAAAGCAAAAGTCTTCCAGCTTCTGAGATCCTCCTTTTCCTCCTAATGTAACTTTCAAAGTCCTTTTAGTTGGTGTCATAGACCTCCCAGCCTCAGGTCACTTTGATCTTTAGCATTCCTGATATTATTTTTTATAAAAGCATACCACAGTCTTCTATTCATTTTCCATTAAGTGGCCTTACTTCCATTTTCTGTACACTTGTTTGAAAAGTCTAAGCAAACCAGTAAACTCTCTGTTCATCCATATCTGGCTCTTTAAACTAATTCCATTATTTTCAGTTCTCAATAATGTTATTTGTGTCTATTGTATAGATAGCCTCTGTGTCTACAGAATTTCTTTCTTCAGCATCTCCTGTCCCTCCTGGGCTGACCTCCCTCATAAAAATCTAATCCATGGAAACATACTTATCTTTTCTCTAAACCCTTTGATACCTACTTTCACCAGATCAAGGGGATGTATCAGACCATGCCTAGATTTCCTCTCCTTCAAAATTTGCCTGCTTGTGTTAAGACCATTTGCTGCCTAACCTCTGGACGGTTGCGTATAGACACTGGAGGCCTTAGATTTTGCTGTTGGTTTGTTTCTTGAATTTGTTCTCCTGTAATCTTCTGTTGCTCTTCTTTCATTGTACATATTCTCTATAGGATCTAATTTGGGAGATCAACATAGGTGATGCCTTCTCCCTCTCCCATACTTTTTTAGTTTAAAGCCCTTTTGATTAGATTTGCAAGAAACCCAACAAGTATTTACCAATTTTTATTAGGTGTATTCCAGCTCTGGCCAGGAATCTGTCATTTCTATATTTGAAGCCATGAACCAGAAGTCCAAATCCCATTCTCAGACACCACTTTCTTAGCCAGCTGTTCATTTTCCAAATTAGTTGTTTTCTTCTGAATCTTTTGTCTTCAACTAGTAACTGGAAGGCAAACAACCAATGTTCCACGGTCCTTAGTTATTTCCCTAAGACTTCAGAATCATTGACAAGAGTTTTTAGGTTCCTTCTGGCAATATCATTTGGGACCATGTGAATTACCAGAAGTAGGTAGTTGTCATCCATTTTCCTAATTTCTGGGGAGCTTCTCTTTTACATCTTGGCTCTATGCCCTAGGAAGACAGCAAGCCTCTCTGTTGTCATCTGGCTGACAAATAGCTGCCTTACAGAAACTAGGTATAGAACAACATCTCATAGCGTATTCTGAGATAAGCTGCAAATGGACACACAACATAGGCAAAAGGGTGAATGACACCATTGGTGAATTAGAGACAGGAGCAGGATAAAAATGAACTTTTGCATCTATGCACAGGGACAGAGTTCATGAATCAAGCAAGGGCTAGAAAGGATCTATGAGGATAAAGTGGGTAACTACATAAAATTTAAAAGATTTTTCATACACAAAACCAAATGCAGTTAGAATCAGAAGGGAAACAGTTACCTGGAGGGAAAATCTTTGTATTAAGTTTTTACTGATAAAGGTATCATTTTTAAGGTACATAAGAAACTGATTCAAAATTTTTGAAAAAGAGCCATTTCCCAATAGATAAATAGTGAAAGCAGATGAAAAGGCAGTCTTCAAGGGAAGAAATAAATATAAGCTATGAACAACCAGATTGAAAAAAAAAGTTCTAAGTCACTAACAGAGAAATGAAAATTAAAGCAACTCAGAAGTTCTGCCTCATACCCATAAGACTGGCAAAAATGACCAAAAGAAAACTGGCAAATGTTGGAGATGATTAGGGAAAACAAGTTTATTGAGGCATTGTTGGCAGAGCTGTGAATTGGTCCAGCCATTCTGGAAAACAGTATGGAATTATATCTACAAAGTTTTTAAACTTTGGCCTAGCAATATCGCTGCAAGGCCTATACCCTAAAAAGATCAAAGAAAGAAAGGAAAAGGCCATATGAGCAAAAAAATTTATAGCAACTCCTTTGGTTATAGAAAAGAACTAGAAACTAAGGGGATGCCCATCAACTGACTAAACAAATTAATTATGATATGTGAATATAATGGAATATTATTGCAAGATAAGAAATGATCACGTGGACAATTTCCAAGAAAATTGGGAAGATCTATGTGAATGACACAAGATAAAATAGATAATTTGGATTACATAAAATTTAAAAGATTTTACACAGTTTTCTACTAATGTAGTAGAAAATAAAAAGTAAATGGGTAACTGAGAAAAATTCTTTACAAGTTTCTTTTCTTAAAGGTTGTATTTCTAAGATATATAAAAACTAATTTGAATTCATAAGGCCAAGCAGGAGATAGATGTTCAAAGGACGTAATGAGACAGTTTTCAAAAGAAGAAATCCATGCTATCAACAATCGTATGAAAAGACGCTCTAAATTCTTAGAATTAGAGAAATGCAAATTAAAGCAGCTTCTGGATTCCACTTCATACCTCTCAGACTTGGAAGGATGACAAAAGAGGAAAACGACAAATGTTGACGGGACCGTGGCAATCAGGTACACTAGTGAACTGCTGTCGGAGAAGTGAAATGATCCAGCATTGCTTACGCTGTTCTGGAGAGCACTTTTGAAAGTGTGATCAGAAGGTAATCAAACTGTGCATGCCCTTTGATCTAGCTATGGATCATCACTAGCCCTAGCTATGTAGCAGCTCTTTTCATGGTAACAAAAAATCAGAAACTAATGGGATATCTTCCACTTGGTGAATAGCTGATCAAATTGTGGCGTATGAATATAGCAGAATATTACTGGGCCATAGTAAATGATGAAATGAACAGTTTCAGAGAAAACTGGGAAGGCCTCTGTGAACTGTTGCAGAACAAAGTGAGTAGAACCAAGATAATCTAAACAATGATGCTATTATAGAGAAAAACAACTTTGGAAAACTTTAGAATTCTGATCAGTGCAGTGATAAACCAATCCAAAAGAATGAAGACAAAACATGCCACTCATTTCCTGACATAGAGCTGGTGGGCTCAAAATTCGAGAAGAGATATTTATTTTTGGACCTTGTTAATGTGGAATTTTTTGCTAGACTATGCAGATATGTACTGAGGAATTTTTATTTTAATTTGCTCAATGGGGAGGGGAGCAGTTACAGTGGCAAATTAATTAAAAAAACTTGTTACTTGAAAAATATTTTTTTTAAAAACTGCACATGCAATTAGTACAATAATATAAATGATGAATGATAATAGCTAATATTTATATAGCGCTTACTATAGGTCAGATATGATGTAAGCACTTTACAATTATCATCCTTACAATCGATCCTCACGATTACCCTAGAAGGTAGGTGCAGTTATTATGTCTATTTTACAGAGGAGGAAACTGAGGTGAAATGAGTTGCTCAAAATCACACAGCTCAGAAGCATATGAAGGCTAGATCTGAACTCAGGTCTTCCTAAATCCAGGCCTGACTTTTATGCACTGAACCACCAAACTGCCCCAAATAGAGACCCACCTAAGAGGCAACAAAAGATCACGTATAATGGGCACTGTTGATACCACATCATTGTTGGTTTAAAAAAAAAAACACCAACCTGATATAAAGTAAAGTAAGCAGAAATAGGAGAACAATTTATATAACAGTGCTAACATTATAAAGAAAAAATAACTGAAAAACTCAAGAATTCTGATCAATGCAATGGCCGACCACAATTCCAGGGGGCTCAAGACGAAGCAGGCTACGGGCCTCTAGAAAGAGAGATGAAGGACTCAATGCGGAATGAGCTGGACAGGCTTGGACATGGCCAATGGTGGAATTTGTATTGCTTGGCTATGCATGTTTGTTTTCTGTTATTGTCATCGGTGTTGTTCAATTGAGTGGGGGAGAGGGGAGAAAAGTGGGAGGGAAAATCAATATCTCATTATAAAAATAAAGATTAATTAAAAAAAAACATAAAAACCCCACTTAAAAGGCAGCTGCAGAACCCCCTTCTGTTCTTCCCTTTTTAACTCTGTCCCTTACTGGCCCATGCTCTCTTCTCTTACCGGTTGGCATCTCTGGTCCTATTATATTAGGCTCTGTGAAATAAGTGACCTCCCACTTCCCAGAGCACCTAGCTCCCTCCTCTTCAGGAAGGGCCTCAGACTAGGTTTGGAGCTTCGATGAAAAGCCCCCTTTTCTCCTCTGACTACCGCTTTTCTCTCCAATATCCTAACAAGGGACAGGCTTCCTGTCCTCTGCCACAAATCACTTTTTGTCCCTTTGAAGCGCCGCTTCTGTTTCCCTTTGGGACTCTTCATTCTCCCTGCAAACAGAGAGTATAGACAGGTGTCCATACGTTTACCATTATCTTCTCCTTCAGGCAGGGGATCGGCCTTCACTGGGACACTGACAATAGTACCCCTCCCCCACTCACTGTACGGCACTGTACATCCTCCCTACTCCCTATTTTCATCCTCCTTTTTTTGCAGACTTGTGTGTTTTTACACCTCAACCCTAAGCACCTGGTTAAAAATTTTACAGCCAATTATCACCTCTTAATTACTTGAGAACTTTCCTGATCTTGACAACTTCACTCCCACACCCATCTCCCCTTGAGCCTGCACGACCCTTCCATCTACTTCATCACTTTGCCCTGCCCATCAATCTCCTTGATCAGTTGTTCCACTTACCTTTTCTTTCTTCCTTATCTTGCCCTGACTTGCCCAATACCTTTTCCTTTTCTTTCTCAAATCTTGGTTCTGGTTGAGTTATAGAACCCATCTTGGTCCTTTGGATATCCTCCTTATTTGTCTTTGGGCCTAGAGTTTATTCTCCTCCAGATTTTATTTAATTTCTACCAAACTTCATCACTGTTTCTTTTCCTCAACTTCACCTCCAACCTTCCTCACTAGTCTAAATCCTTCCCATTCATCTACATGAGTTCCTTCTCCTTATTCAGCTCAAGTTTGTCTTTTTCTTCTCCTGTTCCTTCTCCCACAGAAGCCAGAAGGAGAATTTATACCTATTTTTGGGAGAAGGAAACTGAGACCTCGAGAGGTTAGGTGACTTAGCCAAGGGTATAGCTCATTCTCAAAAGAACTGGAATTGGAGCCCAGGTCTCCAAACTCCAAATTCATATCTTTCCACTATGCTACTGGTACCTGTTGACATTTTTAGGCCAAGAAACTCATTTATCCAAATCATAGCAAAACAGAAATCAGCATGAGACATTTCAGTAGACTTTTAGGTCAGAAACAAAATTTAAGGGGATTGAGAAAGATTGAAACTGGGTGCAGTAGGTATAAGCCACATGTTGACTAATTATAATGACATATCTTGGCCCCCAGAAGAGGAAGCACCTCCTTCTGGTTGGTAAAGATGAAGTATGCTATGAGTATACAAGGTCAGTCACAGTCACTGGGTAAAGCGATTTTGCCTAACTGGTTGTCTTTGATGCAAGAGAGCCCTCTTTTTGTGTTTGCTTGTTTGTTGAGGGGGGTAGGGTAACATCCAGAAATGACTATGATTTAGAAACAAAAAGGTTAAATAAAAAAAACTTATTTTCAAAAGATAATAATGTTCCATTCACGTTTATAAGCAGAGGAAAGGATCAAAAGAACAGAAGACACTGAGGATGCAGAACACAGAGAAGGTAGTAGGAAATTCTCACGTCACCAGTGGGCCATCGGACATTTCAAACTGGATGTCCCAGATCTCAAACTCAACATATACAAAACTCATCTTTTCCCATAAACAGAGGCAGGAGTTTGAACCCAAATCTTCTTGCTGTCAAGGCAAGATGGTAGGCACTATGGCCTACTGCCTTTCAGGGCCTTTGCAAACAAATCTAGTCACAGATGTGATGTCTACAGAGATCAAATGAATTACAACCATACAGATTACTTGGTAGCAGAACTAGAGAGATGATTTCTAGAAATTGGCCTCTTTAATTTTGACTTATCTTTCTTTCCAAGGCCGTATGCCATTACAAAAGTAGTGATGTTTAATATGAAATTTTCAGCAATCCGCTTCGTTAAAAACAGCTAGATCACGTAGAAGAGGCAAGTAGACCATATATAACAGATAACTAGATCAGATATACAGACTCCTCTCCCAGGCATCCTCCCAGTCTCCCAGATTTAACCTTGGGGTTATCCTCAACTCCTCACTTTCTCTCACATCAGACATCTATTTTTGCCATGGCTACCTCTACACCTCTCCCATTCTGTCCTTTTTCTTTATTCGCACAGTCACCACCTTGATTCAGGCCTTTATCACCTCTCCTTTAGATTCTTGCTACAGCCTCCTAATTGGCCTCCATGCCTCAGATAGATCTTCCCACTCCAGTTCATCCTATCTGCATCTACAAAGTTGAATTTCCCTAAATGCAGATCTGACCATCTGACTTCCCTACTTAACCAACTCCATTGGCTTCCTATTGCCTCCATTATTAAATATAAATTCCTTTGTTTAGTCTTTTTTTGGAGACAATCAGGGTTAAGTGACTTGCCTAGGGTCACAGCTAGTAAGCATCTGAACTCAGGCCCTCTTGATTCCAGGGCCAGTGTGCCACCTACATTAGTCTTAAAAACTTTTCAGATTTGGGCCCCCAGCCTATCCTTGCAGTCTCATTGGATATTACTCCCCATCCTTAATTCTGTGGTCCAACCAAACTGACCTTCTCTGTGTTACTCATGCTGAATTCCCATTTCCCATCTTCACGTCTTTACCGGTGGCTGTTTCCCATGCCTAAAATGCGCTCCCTCCTTAGCACTGCCCCAGAGTTCATCTCTTTCTTTAGACACAGCTAAGGCACCATCTCTGGCATGTAGCCGCTCCCCCTCAGCTGCTAGAGCCTTGCCATTTAAACTACTTTGTATTCATTAGATGCTTTGGAAATATTTGTATTTATTCACTTTATAGTTATGTTGTATATATTTACTTAGGTATATGTTGTCTCCTGCATTAGAATGCCAACTCCTTGTGAACAGAGATTGTTTCATTCTTCGTATTTGTATTCCCAGTGCCTAGAACTTTGCTGGACATATAGCAGGTGCTTTAAAAAATCTTTATTGATTGACTGAGGTGCACATAAGAAATGATACAAAAAGACTCCTGATTCACACAGGTAGGTTGTTATCAATGGAATTAAAGCCTTCTACTTAATGCCTTGGTGGACTTGGGAAAGTCTATTAATCAATAAACAGGTCTTTCTTAAGCACTTACAATGTGCCCTATGTGTGTGTGTGTGTGTGTGTGTGTGTGTGTGTGTGTGTGTGTGTGTGTGAATAGACAGTATTTGGGGTGGAGGGGATTAGACCCTCTGGTATGAGGGCTGCTCATCCGTGCTTGGTGTCCACCTTTCACACAACTCTCCCTGTGGCTCAAAGAAGCTTGAGCATGCTCATGAGCCACATGCCTGAAGCAGACGCTGTGGAACGCTTAGAGCTTGGTCAGACATCAAAGATGCCAAGGTCATCTACTGCATCCTGGGCTATCAGCAGTTGTCCTGACTTCTGTCTTGCTACTGGACTTCCAGACTCAGGAAGAGAGAGTGAGGCTGACAGCTTTGGGCAACTCTGCCTCACTTAAATCCAGTTTATTCAAAAGTCAAGACATCACCCATGATGCCATTGGTCCTCTTTAAAAACAAAGGAAGAAAACAATATACATATATACACATATATGTACACACATACACGCACACACACACACACACACACACACACATGAGTGTGGGTCCCCCAAAGCTAGTAGAGTTTATAACTGCACAAAGACTTTAGAGACACTATATTTACAAGGTATCAAAATACAAGTCCCTTCCCCCTTCTGGGCCTCACATTTTTCATCTATAAAATGAGGGGGTTGGAATAAATGACCTCTGAGTCTGGTTCTACATCTACAATCCTATGCTCTATGAGGCTAGAGAGGTTTTGAGGATGGGCCCAACGACAATCTTTTGTCTGAATCCAGGGGATCTTATCACCAGGTTGGTCCCAGGAGAGAAATATTTCAGCCACAGCAGTTCTCAAAGACTGTCTATTAAGCAATTGCCGGACTGGTATCAGTGTGAGTGGAGGGGGTGCCCACACCAACAAATGTGCTCAGCCCTATAGTAGGTGCTGACGAAACAAAGGCATAAAACAAAGTCATCCCTGCCTTTGAGAAGCTTACCATCCTTCGGAAATGACATGATTTTGGAAATACCATTCTGTTCATATTTGCAATATTGAATCATTGAATTAGCGAAGAAGACTTTGAGGGCCCAGCTCCTCTCTCTTCATCTCCTGATCACGTTCCTCTGGATGTTCCCATTCCAGCTAGCTCTTCACATCCTACTAAATGGCTAATTTAATGCACCTAGCCACTGAAGGAGCACAGCTCACTCCCTCCTGCCTCATGATCCCCAAGGCCACAAAACCAATATCCTATAGAATGCACCAATATCCCCCCCAAACACTCTCTTCTCTTGTGAGATGAATGAAACGACCATTCCCTGCTATGACGAGTTCAGGAGTCACCAAAATGTCTTTAGTCCGTTTAGCAATCAAGGCCGGAAGTAGCTAACATCTATCTAAGTGACCAGGATTAACCAGCTTCTCACGGTCGGCCTTGGAGGTAGTTGGGCCTCCTGCCAAACAGTTTCCCATTGGCCGCCCAGGGTCTCAGCATATTGGACTCTGTGCCAAGGAGGCTTGATCAGCTGTGAGACCTCATGCTGTGACCAAGATAAGTGACTGGATAAATTAGGACCGAAACCCCCAGAAGAGATGATGAAAGTTAGATAATCCTGGGAGCCAAAGGAATGTCACCCACCTTGCTGGCCAAAGTGTAAGCAAGGACAAAGGCAACATGGCTTTTAGACAACAGAAAAATGCTTTGGTTGTATTGGACCTGGGGGTTTGTTGTTCTTGAGCCAGGGCCTTTGTTTCCAAGTTAATCATTGAGTGAATATGCTAGCTATGGGACTTTGAGCAGGTCACTGGATATCAAATATTATTTGTAAGTGAATGATTGATTATTATTCTCAATTTTATGAGGGATGCTCAGAAGTGATACACTGGAGAGGGAAGTGCAGTCTCCCCTTATAAACAACCCTGTTTTGGGCTAGGTCTGTCCTCATTCACAGATACAAACTATACCCCCATCCTTGTACTCCTGGCTTCTGAAGCTGTCAAGCTAGACGAGACCTCAGAACTTTCGAACCCACAGTACCACATTGCTCCTTCCAAGGCAAGCTTTGGGCACTCTCGAGGGCCTTAAGGAATTCTGGCTACTCACCTGGGCCAGCATGACTTGGCTTGATCTATGGGGAATCAAGGGTGTTGAGCATTCTAAGAGGGTTCCAGGAACCAAAACATTTTTTTTAATCAGACCTCTTTGTTTTCAATTGTTTTCCCCCACCAAAAGGAGCACAGCACAATGGAAAGGATGCTATATGTGGAGTCAGAAGACCTGGGATCAAATCCTATTTCATGTACCTACTAGCTGTGTAACCTTGGACAAGTCACTCCTCAACTTCTCTGGTCCTTGGTTTTCTCATCAGTGAATTAGGGGCAGGTGAATTAGACTCTTAAGGTTGCTCATGGTTCTGAAGCTATGATTCTTGAAGGAGCTTTCAAGCAAGGGTCTTTCAATTTCCTTCCCACAAGGGCCCACTCAGGGTATGGGACCATCTAAATCTAACCTAATTTACAAGGAAATATTGACATGTTTTTCCCAGCCCTCTGTTCATCCTAGCAATACCATACTCTTGTCCTTTCTCTCCTCCTTATCTATGCATGAGAAGACTTCACCCAGCAGAATGGGTAGGTGAGAACAATTTGTCCCAGTGGCCGCAAAGGCAGCTGAAGCAGGCTCCGTGGAGTGCTTACAGCTTGATCAGACATCAAAGAAGCCAAGGTCATCCACTGCATCCTGGGTCACCACCAGTCTCCTGACCGTTGTCTTGCCATTGGACCTGGATGTCTGTGGAAGAGAGGCAGATGACTTTGTGCAACTCTGCCCCACTCGAATCCAATTCAGGAACAGATCAAGATATCACCCATGATGTCATTGGTCCTCTTAGAAAGAACAACTTCTGTGACAGTTCCTAAAGGTTCTTCTTCCCTGCCCATTCACCCCTCCTGTACACCCTCAGAGAGCTGCCACAATCATCTTCACAAAGCATAAGAAACTTCACTGGCTGCTTTTTCCCTCCAGGGATAGAGACTGGACCAATGATTTCTTTAGCATAGGAAAATCCCAGTGAGGAACCTCCCTCTACCAATGCCTCTTCAACTTGGTCTTGGTCTTAGAGAATTGTCTAGAGAAGTGATGTCAAACTCAGATAGATATGGGGGGCCACTAAACCACACATAAGGATCCCTGAGAGCAGCATATTGACTTAGAAAACCACATCTTACCATTATCTATATGCTATTGTATTTGTATTTATTTCACTGATTATTTCCCGATTACATTTTGAGCTGGTTCAGGCCCCACTTCGGAGTGTTGTGGTGCAGAGCACTGAGAGGTTGGTTGAGTGACTCACCCATTAGACACACAGCCAGTATGTGTTCCAGATGGGATGTGAAGCTAGGTCTTCCTGGCTCTGAGGTCACCTCTCCTTCTACTGTGTCTTTGCTGCCTCTTTTATTGCCTTTAGGATAAAAGATACATTCCTCGAGTTAGTGTTTGAAGCTCTTCACCCTCCAGCCTGTGCCTATTTCCAGGCTTATTAAACATTACTGCTTTCCATGGAGCCAAACTGGCTCCCTCGATCTTCAAACTCAGAAGGCCTTTGTGTATTTGTGCAGGTTCGCTCTTATGCCTGGAATGCTCTCCCTCTTTACTCCAATGTTCATCATCCCCTGGTTTCCCTCAAAGCTCAGTTCATCCTCTACAGAGTGGCTTTCCAAACTCCCTTAGTTAGCTGTTTCTCTGTTGTTTCCTCTTGTAGCCTATGAGCCCCTTTAGGGCAGGGGCCATTTTTCATTTTGTCCATGGGTCCCTGGCACCCGGCCCAGTACCTTACATATCTTTGGTGCTGCCTAAAAAAGCTCATCCTGTTGGGTTGTATGGGGCAAACTTCAATACAGAAGTGAAGTGTTCCCCTACAGCCCCAAGTCCCAGAGCAGCGTTAAGCTCTAAAATAACGATTTGGAAAACCCAGAGCCTCTTTTATGTACCTCTCTAAGCCCTTCTCATATTACCTTTGATCCCTCCCCTTCTGCTCTCAGAATCAAAGATGTCAACCTCAATGTATAGCGCATGGTGGTGGCTAAGTGGGGGAGGGGCAGGGAAACCTGTTCTCTTCTCCACTTCCAGTGTGGTCACATGCTTCCTTCTTTGTGGATCATGAAGGCATGCAGAGTTTGGTTTTGTAAAAAGAACATGGCATCTGTATTCAGAAGACCTGAATTTGAATTCTGGTTCTGATTGCTATGTGATCTTGGGAAAATCACTTAACTTCTCAGACCTTTCATTTTCTCTTCTTTAAAATAAGCAGGTTTAACTAGGAAATCCCAAAGTCCCTCCAGTCCCAGAAAAAAAAAAAAAAAACACTGGATGAGGGACAATGGGCAGTGTGCCATCTGTCTGTGGCACACAAAAAGTATTGACAGCATTTTAATCACTTTTTAATCCTAGTAGACACACAGCACAGTGTATGGAGAGCCTACTTCAAGGCCAGGAAAACCTGGGTTCAAATCCCACCTTTGATGCATACTAGCTGTGTGACCCTGGGCAAGTCAGTCAATGTCTCAGTGTTCTAAACCAGTGGTATCAAACACAAATGCTGATAATTCCTACACTAGGATTTCTACTGGCCACAGACGGCCTTAGTTTTGAATCTGTAATATTGCCTATATTTTATTTTATTTGTATTTGTTGTGTTAAATATCTCCCAATGATAGTTTAATTGGATTTCTGCATACTGGAGAGTTGTGGACTTGCAGCATCCTGCAGGCATGCCTGGAGTTTGCCACCTGTACTTTCTGTAACTAAGCCTCAGTTTCAGAGACCTCAGCTAAGTGTTCCCTATAGTCATGAAATCACGGCTCTGGTCCTTATCACCAGCCCTTTTAATCATAGAACATGGTTGGGGGGGGGGGGGAAGAGAGTTTAAATACTTTCCTTTTGCTAGTTAAACTGTCTTTGGTCACACCAATTTCCTGAAAGATGTACTTTCATCTAGATTTTTATTTTATTCATTTGGTCCCGAATGTACAAACAAATCAGCAGACACATAGGGGTGGGGGCTTCCTTCCGGACTCAGTGTTCTGTTCATTGCCACTTGGTGCAGGTTTGGCTTTACATAGCTCTCTGGTTTCCATTCAAGCCGATAAGCCTTTATGAAGCTCCCACTAGGTGCAGAGGTCAGTGTTTGCCTATGGCAAAACCCCATGTGGAAAACAACCTAGTCCTTGGCCACAAAGGAGCTTGTGGGGTAATCATAAATATGTCTGACTTGTAAATATGGCCTGTAGAATGGTGGCATCTCCATGCACATCCATCTATGGCCTTGGCCCCTCAGGGATCATCTAACTCTACTCCCTTAATGACTTTGCTCAAGGTCATCCAGCTAGGAAATGGCAGAGTTGAGATTTGAACCCAGGTCCTTGGACTCCAAATTCAAGCTTCCTTCCAGTGCACAGTGCTAAGACTGGGGGCAGGGAGCCGTGATATCTTTATATAATAGTGGCAGCATTAAGAAGGCAGCTTGCTTCCCTTCAAGATGTCATTGAGAGTGCAGGACTGGGTAGAATGTGCAAAGTGGATGGGGACTTCCAAGCCATCCAGCCCACCCATCCCCCCTTTTACAAAGGCCCAGGGGAAGATGTGCCCAAGGTCACAGAGGGAGTGAGTGGCTAGTCAGTGCTTGTCCCCTGCCTCTCTAAATCTTGCTTGTGTTAACTGGATTGGTTCTGAAGGCAATCAAGGAAGGCTGAAGGGAGGAGGTGGCACCTGAGCCAGGCCTGGCAAGAAGGGTTCCAGGAGAGAACTACGCAGTGGCAGGAGTGGGCAGGAAGGCCGTGGGGTGACAGCTCTGAGATCAGTGGGGACTGGAGAGGGCTTGAAGGGGGTTTGCTATGACATAAGGCTGGAGAGGGGAGGGGGAGCCCATTATGGGCAAAGATGCTTATGTGTTACTGTCGAAGCAATGGGAGAATCCCAGAAAGTCGATGAGCCCAGGAGTGCCACAGGCAGGCCTTAGGAGGATCGTCGTGGCAGCCGTGGGGAGCAGGGCCAGGGCCTGGAGGCAGGTGTGATGGATGAGAGCCTGGACTGGTGAAGGAAATGGAGATGGAGATGGCCGGGCATGACAGTGACTGGCCAAAGCCCGACTCATTGCGGAGCTAGGTTCAAATCCCAGGGCAACAGCCGCAGGCTCTGAGTTGTGGTTCCGCAGCAGAGCTCGGGGGAGCCAGGAGCTGAGCGCCGACTGGAGGCGGGGGGCCGTGAGGGGGGGGCCACGGAGGGAGGAGGAGGAGGAGGGCTGTTAGGGG